>NW_017196023.1:0-8672 GCF_001704415.2 Capra hircus
AGGAAACCCCAGGGTCGTGCCACCATTCCAAGGGACCCCCAGATGTCTCAGTCCATTCCAGGAACTTGTTTCCCTGCTGCCCTCGACTTTCACGCCGAGGATCGACTCACACACCATGGACGTGGGACAGCCCTGTGGGAAAGCCTCGTCGGAAAAGCCTCGAGGGAAAGCCACAGATCCCTTGATACACGCAAGGAAGTGTGACACTGCTGCTACAGTTCCTGAGGAGAGCTCACGTGCATTCCCCCACATGAGATGAGCACAGACTCCCAGGGGAAACTCCAGAAAGTAAGCCAAGATCCATGTCAGCACTGGAGAGGAATCCTCAGGTTCCGGCCCCGACTCCACACAAGGTCTTAGGCCCCGGCATCGACGGAGAGGAATCCCGAAGGCCCCGAGCAACTCGCATGGGGACTGGCTTTCCTGAGGCCACCAGAGCGGGTCCCTGAGGTCCCTGTCGTAAGTCGAGAGACCCTGCCCAACTCGAGAAAATCCAGGAGGTTCTCCCTCCAGGCGAGATGAGGCCCATTTCCGCTGAGGCGTCTCGGGCTAATCACACCTAACCTCTGGAACTTCCAAAGGGTCCTTCACACCCTTGCTGCAACTCAAGAAGTTCCCCGACATACCCGTCTCCACTCGAGAGGAAGCACGAGAGTCCCGCCCACATCCAGAGGAGCCCGTTTCCGCCTCCTAGCTCGAGAGGAGGGATCCTTTCCTGCGTGGTCGGAAAAGAATTCCCGCGTTTCCGTCGCATCTCAAGAGGAGGCGCTCTCCACAGGAAAGGCGAGAGGAACTCCAGGGTCGTGCCACCATTCCCAGAGTCCCCAGATGTCTCAGTCCATTCCAGGGAAACCTGTTTTCCCTGCACTGCCTCGACTTTCAAGCCAGGATCGACTCACACCACGGTGGCACGTGGGACAGCCCTGTGGAAACCCTCGTGGGAAAGCCTCGTGGGAAAGCCAGATCCCTTGATCCACGCGAAGGGAAGCGTGACACTGCTGCTACAGCTCGGAGGAAAACGTGCATGCCCCCACTCGAGACGAGGACTGACTCCCCTGGGGAGACTCCAGAAGTACCCCAAGATCCATGTCAGCACTGGAGAGGAATCCTCAGGTTCCGGCACCGACTCCACACAAGGTCTTAGGCCCCGGCATCGACGGGAGAGGAATCCCGAGAGACCCCCGAGCAACTCGCATGGGGACTGGCCTTTCCTGAGGCCACCAGAGCGGTCCCTGAGGTCCCCGTCGTAAGTCGAGAGCACCTGCCGCAACTCGAGAAAATCCAGGAGGTTTCCCCTCCAGGCGAGATGAGGCCCATTTCCGCAGGGCGTCTCGAGGCTAATCACACCTAACCTCTGGAACTTCCAAAGGGTCCTTCACACCCTTGCTGCAACTCAAGAAGTTCCCCGACATACCCGTCTCCACTCGAGAGGAAGCACGAGAGTCCCGCCCACATCCAGAGGAGCCCCGTTTCCACCTCCTAGCTCGAGAGGAGGGATCCTTTCCCTGCGTGGTCGGGAAAGAATTCCCGGCGTTCCCGTCGCATCTCAAGAGGAGGCGCTCTCCACAGGAAAGGCGAGAGGAACTCCAGGGTCGTGCCACCATTCCCAGAGTCCCCCAGATGTCTCAGTCCATTCCAGGGAAACCTGTTTTCCCTGCACTGCCTCGACTTTCAAGCCGAGGATCGACTCACACCACGGTGGCACGTGGACAGCCCTGTGGGAAAGCCTCGTGGGAAAGCCTCGTGGAAAGCCTCGAGGGAAAGCCACAGATCCCTTGATCCACGCGAAGGGAAGCGTGACACTGCTGCTACAGCTCGGGGAGGAAAGCGCAGTGCATGCCCCACTCGAGACGAGGACTGACTCCCGGGGAGACTCCAGAAGTACCCCAAGATCCATGTCAGCACTGGAGAGGAATCCTCAGGTTCCGCACCGACTCCACACAAGGTCTTAGGCCCGGCATCGATGGGAGAGGAATCCCGAGAGGCCCCCGAGCAACTCGCATGGGGACTGGCCTTTCCTGAGGCCACCAGAGCGGGTCCCTGAGGTCCCCGTCGTAAGTCGAGAGCACCTGCCGCAACTCGAGAAAATCCAGGAGGTTCTCCCCTCCAGGCGAGATGAGGCCCATTTCCGCTGAGGCGTCTCGAGGCTAATCACACCTAACCTCTGGAACTTCCAAAGGGTCCTTCACACCCTTGCTGCAACTCAAGAAGTTCCCCGACATACCCGTCTCCACTCGAGAGGAAGCACGAGAGTCCCGCCACATCCAGAGGAGCCCCGTTTCCGCCTCCTAGCTCGAGAGGAGGATCCTTTCCCTGCGTGGTCGGGAAAGAATTCCCGGGTTCCCGTCGCATCTCAAGAGGAGGCGCTCTCCACAGGAAAGGCGAGAGGAACTCCAGGGTCGTGCCACCATTCCCCAGAGTCCCCCGATGTCTCAGTCCATTCCAGGGAAACCTGTTTTCCCTGCACTGCCTCGACTTTCAAGCCGAGGATCGACTCACACCACGGTGGCACGTGGGACAGCCCTGTGGGAAAGCCTCGTTGGAAAGCGGAGGGAAAGCCACAGATCCCTTGATCCACGCGAAGGGAAGCGTGACACTGCTGCTACAGCTCGGGAGGAAAGCGCACGTGCATGCCCCCACTCGAGACGAGGACTGACTCCCTGGGGAGACTCCAGAAGTACCCCAAGATCCATGTCAGCACTGGAGAGGAATCCTCAGGTTCCGGCACCGACTCCACACAAGGTCTTAGGCCCATCGACGGAGAGGAATCCCGAGAGGCCCCGAGCAACTCGCATGGGGACTGGCCTTTCCTGAGGCCACCAGAGCGGGTCCCTGAGGTCCCCGTCGTAAGTCGAGAGCACCTGCCCCAACTCGAGAAAATCCAGGAGGTTCTCCCCTCCAGGCGAGATGAGGCCCATTTCCGCTGAGGCGTCTCGAGGCTAATCACACCTAACCTCTGGAACTTCCAAAGGGTCCTTCACACCCTTGCTGCAACTCAAGAAGTTCCCCGACATACCCGTCTCCACTCGAGAGGAAGCACGAGAGTCCCGCCCACATCCAGAGGAGCCCCGTTTCCGCCTCCTAGCTCGAGAGAGGGATCCTTTCCCTGCGTGGTCGGGAAAGAATTCCCGGGTTCCCGTCGCATCTCAAGAGGAGGCGCTCTCCACAGGAAAGGCGAGAGGAACTCCAGGGTCGTGCCACCATTCCAGAGTCCCCAGATGTCTCAGTCCATTCCAGGGAAACCTGTTTTCCCTGCACTGCCTCGACTTTCAAGCCGAGGATCGACTCACACCATGGTGGCACGTGGGACAGCCCTGTGGGCCTCGTGGGAAAGCCTCGTGGAAAGCCTCGAGGGAAAGCCACAGATCCCTTGATCCACGCGAAGGGAAGCGTGACACTGCTGCTACAGCTCGGAGGAAAGGGCACGTGCATGCCCCACTCGAGACGAGGACTGACTCCCCTGGGGACTCCAGAAGTACCCAAAGATCCATGTCAGCACTGGAGAGGAATCCTCAGGTTCCGGCACCGACTCCACACAAGGTCTTAGGCCCGGCATCGACGGGAGAGGAATCCCGAGAGCCCCCGAGCAACTCGCATGGGGACTGGCCTTTCCTGAGGCCACCAGAGCGGGTCCCTGAGGTCCCGTCGTAAGTCGAGAGCACCTGCCGCAACTCGAGAAAATCCAGGAGGTTTCCCCTCCAGGCGAGATGAGGCCCATTTCCGCTGAGGCGTCTCGAGGCTAATCACACCTAACCTCTGGAACTTCCAAAGGGTCCTTCACACCCTTGTTGCAACTCAAGAAGTTCCCCGACATACCCGTCTCCACTCGAGAGGAAGCACGAGAGTCCCGCCCACATCCAGAGGAGCCCTGTTTCCGCCTCCTAGCTCGAGAGGAGGGGATCCTTTCCCTGCGTGGTCGGGAAAGAATTCCCCGCGTTCCCGTCGCATCTCAAGAGGAGGCGCTCTCCACAGGAAAGGCGAGAGGAACTCCAGGGTCGTGCCACCATTCCCAGAGTCCCCCAGATGTCTCAGTCCATTCCAGGGAAACTGTTTTCCCTGCACTGCCTCGACTTTCAAGCCGAGGATCGACTCACACCACGGTGGCACGTGGACAGCCCTGTGGGAAAGCCTCGTGAAAGCCTCGAGGGAAAGCCACAGATCCCTTGATCCACGCGAAGGGAAGCGTGACACTGCTGCTACAGCTTGGGAGGAAAGCGCACCTGCATGCCCCACTCGAGACGAGGACTGACTCCCCTGGGGAGACTCCAGAAGTTCCCCAAGATCCATGTCATCCCTGGAGAGGAATCCTCAGGTTCCGGCACCGACTCCACACAAGGTCTTAGGCCCCGGTATCGACGGAGAGGAATCCCGAGAGGCCACCGAGCAACTTGTATGGGACTGGCCTTTCCTGAGGCCACCACACCGGGTCCCTGAGGTCCCCATCGTATGTCGAGAGCACCTGCTGTAACTCGAGAAAATCCAGGAGGTTCTGCCCTCCAGGCGAGATGAGGCCCATTTCCGCTGAGGCGTCTCGAGGCTAATCACACCTAACCTCTGGAACTTCCAAAGGGTCCTTCACACCCTTGCTGCAACTCAAGAAGTTCCCTGACATACCCGTCTCCACTCGAGAGGAAGCACCACAGTCCGCCCACATCCAGAGGAGCCCCGTTTCCGCCTCCTAGCTTGAGAGGAGGATTCTTTCCCTGCGTGGTTGGGAAAGAATTCCCCGTGTTCCCGTCGCATCTCAAGAGGAGGAGATCTCCACAGGAAAGGCGAGAGGACTCCAGGGCCTTGCCAGCATTCCAAGAGTCCCCCAGATGTCTAAGTCCATTCCAGAAGAACCTGTTTTCCCTGCACTGCCTCGACTTTCACGCCGAGGATCGACTCACACCACCGTGGCACGTGGGACAGCCCTGTTGGAAAGCCTCGTGTGAAAGCCTCAATGGAAAGCGACAGATCCCTTGATCCACACGTCAGAAAGCGTGACACTGCTGCTACAGCTCGTGAGGAAATGGGGTGCATGCCCCCACATGAGATGAGGACTGAATCCCGTGGCGAGACTCCAGAAGTACGGAAAGACTCATGTCAGCACTGGAGAGGCATCCTCAGGGTCTGGCCCCGACTCCACACAAGGTCTTAGGCACCGGCTTCGATGGGATAGGAATCCCTAGAGGCCCCCTGGTAACTCGCATGGGGACTGGCCTTTCCTGAGGCCACCAGAGAGGGTCCCTGAGTTCCCCGTCGTAACTCGAGAGCACCTGCCGCAACTGGGTAAAATCCAGGAGGTTCTCCCCTCCAGGCGAGATGAGGCCCATTTCCCCTGAGGCCTATATGCTGTATGTAATTTCCACTGATATTTAGATCTTCACATACCTGTTAATTAACGTGGCTACAAAGACAGGGCCATTGTCGGATTCTATACTGGTTGGAAACCCAAGTCTGGGAATTATTTCTCAAATCAGCGAGCTACTTCATTTTCTTTTTCAGATCAGGTAGGGAAGGCCTCTGCCCAACCGGAGAAGGTACCTACTATTCTAGTAAGTCATGATAACAGGTGACTGCCTTTGCTTCCCGAAGGACACTCGCTTTCCCTGCATCCTGAGAACTCCACATCTCAGCCAGTTGGAAAAGCGCTTCTTGGAGGTCATTATTCAGGGGCAACTTCCCCTGGAGCCTGGGCCATAGGGAGCGGCTCCACACTCCCAGGGAAAGGCAGAGCCACAGCCACACATCTGTCCCATCCCCTTTGCTCTGTAGGAGAGCTCTAGTGAGCCTAGGTCTGTCAGGAAAATTCTTGGCTAATGGGGACACATTCTATGTGTGAAACTGCATCCAGGACCTAGGGGCCACAGGGCGCCTGTTTCTCTCGGGGCGGAGGGGTGGGGGGCCTGAAGCAGTGCGGCCCAGCAACAGCTTCCACATCCATCCAATTGCTCTTTTCTTACCTCTGATAGAACTAGCTTTGTTCCAGCCTTTGGCAATTTGGAGGCAAGCGGGCCCCACTTCCTCCCAAGGAGGCATGGGACCTACTTTGAGTGGAAAGGCCCCTCACGGAGCTGAACCCAGGAAGGCACCCAGTCATGTCTGACACATTCCTGCATCCTGCTTCTTCATGAGCAATACCGCTATAAGCTAGGCATGTCTTTCCAAGGCTCAGAAAGGACAGGGGAGATGCATGGTGCTGCCTCTGGAATTTCGGTCCTCTGAGCAGACCTGGAGGTCTCCCCTTGAAGGAGCTAACCAGTTTCTTCCAAATACAGGCTTGCAAACACACACTGGGTGGCTGCCTCTTCTTCCCTGAAGGACGATCACTTTCCCCGCATCCTGTGAACTCTGCATCCCAGCCTGCTGGAAAAAGCGCTTCTTGGAGGTCATTTTTCAGGGACAATTTTCCCTGGAGCCGGGGCCATAGGGAGGGCCCCATGCTCGCTGGGAAAGGCAGAGTCACATCCACAGTCTGTTCTACCCCTTTTGCCCTGTAGGAGAGCTCTAGTGAGCCTAGGTCTGTCAGGAAAATTCTTGGCTCCTATGGGGACACACCCTGTGTGTTAACCTGCATATCGGACCTAGGGGCCACAGGGCGCCTGTTCCTCTCGGGGGGACCCTGAAGTGGTGCGGCCCAGCAACAGCCTGAACATCCATCCGATTGCTCTTTTCTTCCTTCTGATAGAGCTAGCTTTGCTTCTCGCTTTGGCATTTCGGAAGCCAGGGGAGCCCCACCGCTGTTGTCCTGGGTCTATTGGAGGTACCGGGTCTATTGGACCCCAGCATGGCACCCGACCCCCTCAGACACACTCCCGCAGCCTCCTTCCCCATGGCAGGACTGTTCTGACCTAGGAATGTGTTCCCAAGGCTCAGAAAATGCAGGGAGACACACGGCCCTGACTCTGGAACTGAGGCCGTTGGAGCAGGCCTGGAGGTCTGACGTCTGAGATGCCAAACACTTGCTGCAAGATACAGGTGTGAAAACACACTCTCTGGGGCTGCCTTTCCTTCCTCCAAGGAAGAGAGCTTTTCCAGTCTCCTCCGTGCTGAGTCATACAAGGCTGCAAAGGTCTGGCTTAGAGGGCATTTCTCAGCGCAATGGCCCCTGAGGCCCTGCACCCAGGGAGGATCCTACCCTCCCAGGGGAAGTCAAAGCAACCTCCAAACAGCTTTTTCTCTCATGTTTCCTCTGCAGGAGGGAGCTAGTGAGCCCAGGTCTGTCTGGAACGTTCTTGGATCCTGCGGGGAAATCATCCTGGGAGCCCACCTGGATACCAGTCGTAGGGGCTAAAATTCGCATTTTCCTTCCTTGGAGCCCTAACGCAGTACAGCCTAGCAACTGCTTGAAAATCCATCCTGTTGCTGTTTTTCTTCCCTCTGACAGAGCGAGCTTTGCTCCCCATTTTGGGATTTCAGAGGCAAGGTGGTGGCCTGCAACTCCTTGCCTGGGGTCCATTGGAGGTGCAAGGTGCCCTCGACCAGGTGACCCCAGCATGACACCTGGCCCCCTCAGACACACTCCCGCAGCCTGCTTCCCCATGGGCAGGGCTGCTCTCACTTAGGAATGTGTTTGCAAGGCCAGGAAACTGCAGGGAGACACAAGGCCCTGATTCTGGAATTGAGTCTGTTGGAACAGGCCTGCAGGTCTTCTGTCTAACAGCCAAACACTTGCTGCAAGATACAGGCCTGAAAACACACTCTCTGTGGATGACTTTCCTTCCTCTAAGGAAGATAGTTTTCCCAGTCTCCTGCTTCCTGAATGTCACACAGCTGGAATGCGCTTGCTTTGAGGTCGTGATTCAGTGGCAATGACCCCTGAGGCCCTTTGCCCAGGGAGGGCTCCCACACTCACAGGAAAATCAAAGCAACTTCCAAGTGAGTCAGCTCTTTCACATCAAGTGGCCAAAAGTATTGGAGTTTCAGGTTCAGTATTAGTCCTTCCAATGTATATTCAGACCTGATTTCCTTTAGGATGGAGTGGTTGCTGTCTCCTTGTAGTCTAAGCGACCTACAAGCATCTTCTCCAACACCACAGTTCAAAAGCATCCAATTTTCAGCTGTCACTTTCTTTATAGTACATCTTTTCATATCCATCCATGACATATGGAAAAACCATAGCCTTGACTGGATGGATCTTTGTTGGCAAAGCAACGTCTCGGCTTTTTAATATGCTGTCTATTTTGGTCATCACTTTTTCTTCCAAGTCATAAATATGTTTTAAGTTCATGGAGGCAGCCATCACCTGCAGTGATTTCCAAGCCCCCAAAAAATAGTCTGCTGCTGTTTCCAATGTTTTCCCATCTATTTGCCATGAAGTGATGAGACTGGATGCAATGATTTTAGTTTTCTGAATGCTGAGCTTTAAGCTAACTTTTTCACTCTCCTCTTTCACTTTCATCAGGAGACTCTTTAGTTCTTCTTCACTTTCTGCCATAAGGTGGTGTCATCTGCATATCTGAGATTCTTGATATTTCTCCCGCAATCTGGATTCCAGCGTGTGCTTCCTCCAGCCCAGTGTTTCTCATGATGTACTCTGCATATAAGTTAAATAAGCAGGCTGACAATATACAGCCTTGACATATTCCTTTTCCTATTTAGAACCAGTCTGTTGTTCCATGTCCAGTTCGAACTGTTTCTTCCTGACCTGCATACAGGTTTCTCAAGAGACAGGTCAGGTGGTCTGGTAT
>NW_017196024.1:0-8672 GCF_001704415.2 Capra hircus
CTTGAAAGTCGAGGCAATGCAGGGAACACAGGTTTCCTGGAATGGACTGAGACATCTGGGGGACTCTGGAATGGTGGCACGACCCTGGAGTTCCTCTCGCCTTTCCTGTCGAGAGCGCCTCCTCTTGTGGTGCGACGGGAACGCCGGGAATTCTTTCCCCACCTCGCAGGGAAAGGATCCCTCCTCTCGAGCTAGGAGGCGGAAACGGGGCTCCTCTGGATGTGGGCGGGACTCGCGTGCTTCCTCTCGAGTGGAGACGGGTATGTCGGGGAACTTCTTGAGTTGCATCAAGGGTGTGAAGAACCCGTTGGAAGTTCCAGAGGTTAGGTGTGATTAGCCTCGAGACGTCTCAGCGGAAATGGGCCTCATCTCGCCTCGTGGGGAGAACCTCCTGGATTTTCTCGAGTTGCGGCAGGTGCTCTCGACTTACGACGGGGACCTCAGGGACCCGCTCTGGTGGCCTCAGGAAAGGCCAGTCCCCATGCGAGTTGCTCCGGGGCCTCTCCGGATTACTCTCCCGTTGATGCCGGGGCCTAAGATCTTGTGTGGAGTCGGTGTGGGAACCTGATGATTCCTCTCCAGTGCTGACATGGATCTCGCGGTACTTCTGGAGTCTCCCCAGGGGAGTCAGTCCTCGTCTCGATTGGGGGCATGCACGTGCGCTTTCCTCCCGAGCTGTAGCAGCAGTGTCACACTTCCCTTCGCGTGGAACAAGGGATCTGTGGCATTCCCTCGAGGATTTCCCAAAGGCTTTCCCACGAGGCTTTCCCACAGTGCTGTCCCACGTGCCACCGTGGTGTGAGTTGATCCTCGGCTTGAAAGTCAAAACAGTGCAGGGAAAACAGGTTTCCCTGGAATGGACTGAGACATCTGGGGACTCTGGAATGGTGGCACGACCCTGGAGTTCCTCTCGCTTTTCCTGTGGAGAGCGCCGCCGCTTGAGATGCGATGGGAACGTCGCGAAATCTTTTCCGACCACGCAGGGAAAGGATCAAACCTCTCGAGCTATGAGGCGGAAAGGTGGCTCCTCTGGATGTGGGCGGACTTTCCTGCTTCCTCTCGAGTGGTTACGGGTATGTCGGGAACTTCTTGAGTTGCAGCAAGGGTGTGAAGGACTCTTTGGAAGTTCCAGAGGTTAGGTGTGATTTGCCTGAGACGCCTCAGCGGAAATGGGCCTCATCTCCCTGGGGGGAGAACCTCCTGGATTTTCTCGATTGGGGCAGGTGCTCTCGACTTACGACGGGGACCTCAGGGACCCGCTCTGGTGGCCTCAGGAAAGGCCAGTCCCCATGCGAGTTGCTCGGGGCCTCTCAGGTTACTCTCCGTTGATGCGGGCCTAAGATCTTGTGTGGAGTCGGTGTGGGGAACCTGATGATTCCTCTCCAGTGCTGACATGGATCTTGGGGTAATTCTGGAGTCTCCCAGGGGAGTCAGTCCTCGTCTCGATTGGGGGCATGCACGTGCGCTTTCCTCCCGAGCTGTAGCAGCAGTGTCACACTTCCCTTCGCGTGGAACAAGGGATCTGTGGCTTCCCTCGAGGATTTCCCAACAGGCTTTCCCACGAGGCTTTCCCACAGTGCTGTCCCACGTGCCACCGTGGTGTGAGTCGATCCTCGGCTTGAAAGTCAAAACAGTGCAGGGAAAACAGGTTTCCCTGGAATGGACTGAGACATCTGGGGGACTCTGGGAATGGTGGCACGACCCTGGAGTTCCTCTCGCTTTTCCTGTGGAGAGCGCCGCCGCTTGAGATGCGATGGGAACGTCGCGAAATCTTTTTCGGACCACGCAGGGAAAGGATCAAACCTCTCGAGCTATGAGGCGGAAAGGTGGCTCCTCTGGATGTGGGCGGGACTTTCCTGCTTCCTCTCGGAGTGGTTACGGGTATGTCGGGGAACTTCTTGAGTTTGCAGCAAGGGTGTGAAGGACTCTTTGGAAGTTCCAGAGGTTAGGTGTGATTTGCCTGGAGACGCCTCAGCGGAAATTGCCTCATCTCCCCTGGAGGGGAGAACCTCCTGGATTTTCTCGATTTGGGGCAGGTGCTCTCGACTTACGACGGGCACCTCAGGGACCCGCTCTGGTGGCCTCAGGAAAGGCCAGTCCCCATGCGAGTTGCTCGGGGGCCTCTCAGGTTTCCCTAACCGTCGATGCTCGGGCCTATGATCTTGTGTGGAGTCAGTTCCGGAACCTGAGGATTCCTCTCCAGTGCTGACATTGATCTTGGGGTATTCTGGAGTCTCCCCAGGGAGTCAGTCCTCGTCTCGAGTGGGGGCATGCACGTGCGCTTTCCTCCCGAGCTGTAGCAGCAGTGTCACGCTTCCCTTCGCGTGGATCAAGGGATCTGTGGCTTTCCCTCGAGGCTTTCCACGAGGCCTACCCACAGGGCTGTCCCTCGAGCCACCGTGGTGACAGTCGATCCTCGGCTTTAAAGTCGAGGCAGTGCAGGGAAAACAGGTTTCCCTGGAATGGACTGAGACATCTGGGGGACTCTGGGAATGGTGGCACGACCTATGGAGTTCCTCTCCGCCTTTCCTGTGGAGAGTGCCTCCTCTTGAGATTCGACGGGATCGCCGGGAATTCTTTTCCCGGACAACGCAGGTAAAGGATCCCTGCTCTCGAGCTAGGAGGCGGAAACGGGGCTCCTCTGGATGTGGGCGGGAGTCTCGTGCTTACTCTCGAGTGGGAGACGGGTATGTCGGGGAACTTTTGGAGTTGCAGCAAGGGTGTGAATAACCTTTTGAAATTTCCAGGGGTTAGGTGTGATTAGCCTCGAGACAACTCAGCGGAAATGAGCCTCATGTCGCCTGGAGGGGAGAACCTCCCAGATTTTCTCGAGTTGCGGCAGGTGCTCTCAACTTAAGACGGGGACTCAGGGACCCGCTCTGGTGGCCTCAGGAAAGGCCAGTCCCATGCGAGTTGCTTGGGGCCTCTCGGGATTCCTCTCCCGTTGATGCCAGGGCCCTAAGACCTTGTGTGAAGTCGGTGCCGGAACCTGCGATTCCTCTCCCATTGCTGACATGGATCTTGGGGTACTTCTGGAGTCTCCCCAGGGGAGTCAGTCCTCGTCTCGAGTGGGGGCATGCACTTAGCGCTTTCCTCCCGAGCTGTAGCAACAGTGTCACGCTTCCCTTTGCGTGGCATCAAGGGATCTGTGGCTTTCCCTCGAGGCTTTCCCACCAGGCATTCCCACGAGGCTTTCCCACAGGGCTGTCCCACGTGCCACCGTGGTGTGAGTCGATCCTCGGTTTTGAAAGTCGAGCAGTGCAGGGAAAACAGGTTTCCCTGGAATGGACTGAGACATCTGGGGGACTCTGGGAATGGTGGCACGACCCTGGAAGTTCCTCTCGCCTTTCCTGTGGAGAGCGCCTGCTCTTGAGATGCGATGGGTACGCCAGGAATTCTTTCCCGGACTACGCAGGGAAAGGATCCCTCCTCTCGAGCTAGGAGGTGGAAACGGGGCTCCTCTGGATGTGGGCGGGACTCTCGTGCTTCCTCTCGAGTGGAGACGGGTATGTCGGAGAACTTCTTGAGTTGCAGCAAGGATGTGAAGGACCCTTTGGAAGTTCCAGAGTTTAGGTGTGATTACCCTGGTGACGCCTCAGCAGAAATGGGCCTCATCTCGCCTGGAGAGGAGAACCCTCTGGATTTTCTCGAGTTGCGGCAGCTTCTCTCCGACTTAAGACGTGGACCTCAGGGACCCGCTCTGGTGGCCTCAGGAAAGGCCAGTCCCCATGCGAGTTGCACGGGGCCTCTCGGAATTCCTCTCCCTTCGATGCCGGGGCCTAAGAACTTGTGTGGAGTGGGTGTCGGAACCTGAGGATTCCTCTCCAGTGCTGACATGGATCTTGGGGTACTTCTGGAGTCTGCCCAGGGGAGTTAGTCCTCGTCTCGAGTGAGGGCATGCACGTGCGCTTTCCTACCGAGCTGTAGCAGCAGTTTCACGCTTCCCTTCGCGTGGATCAAGGGATCTGTGGCTTTCCCTCGAGGCTTTCCCACAAGGCTTTCCCAGGAGGCTTTCCCACTGGGCTGTCCCACATGCCACCGTGGTGTGAGTGGATCCTCGGCTTGAAAGTCGAGGCCGTGCCGGGAAAACAGTTTTCGCTAGAATGTACTGAGACCTCTCGGGGACTCTGGAAATGGTATCATGACCCTGGAGTTCCTCTCGACGTTCCTGTGGAGAGGGCCTCTTCTTAAGATGCGACCTGAACGCCGGGAATTCTTTCTCGACCACGCAGGTAAAGTATCCATCCTCTCGAGCTAGGAGGCGGAAACGGGGCTCTTCTGGATGTGGACGGGACTCTCGTGCTTCCTCTCGGAGTGGAGACGGGTATGTCGGGGAACTTCTTGAGTTTCAGCAAGGGTGTGAAGGACCCTTTGGGAGTTCAGAGGTTAGGGTGTGATTAGACTCGAGACGCCTCAGCGGAAATGGGCCTCATCTCACCTTGAAGGGAGAACATCCTGGATTTTATTGAGTTGCGGCAGGTGCTCTCGACTTACGATGGGGACCTCAGGGACCCGCTCCGGTGGCCTCAGGAAAGGCCAATCCCCATGCGAGTTGCTCGGGGGCCTCTCGGGATTCCTCTCTCTTCGATGCCAGGGAACAAGACCTTGTGTGGAGTCGGTTCCAGAAACCTGAGGATTCCTCTCCAGTGCTGACAAGGATCTAGGGGTATTTCTGGAGTCTCCCCAGGGGAGTCAGTCCTCGTCTCTTATGGGGGCATGACTTGTGCTTTCCTCCCGAGCTGTAGCTGCAGTGTCATGCTTCCCTTCGCGTGGGTCAAGGGATCTGTGGCTTTCCCCAGAAGCTTTCTCAAGAGGCTTTCCCATGGGCTGTCCCACGTGCCACCGTGGTGTGAGTCGATCCTCGGCTTGAAAGTCGAGGCAGTGCAGGGAAAACAGGTTTCCCTGGAATGGACTGAGACATCTGGGGGACTCTGGGAATGGTGGCACGACCCTGGAGTTCTCTCGCCTTTCCTGTGGAGAGCGCCTCCTCTTGAGATGCAACGGGAACGCCGGGAACTCTTTCCCGACCACGCAGGAAAGGATCCCTCTCTCGAGCTATGAGGTGGAAATGGGGCTCCTCTGGATGTGGGCGGGACTCTTGTGCTTCCTCTCGAATGGAGACGGGTATGTCGGGGAACTTCTTGAGTTGCAGCAAGGGTGTGAAGGACCCTTTGGAAGTTCCAGAGGTTAGGTGTGATTAGCCTCGAGACGCCTCAGCGGAAATGGGCCTCATCTCACCTGGAGGGGAGAACGTCCTGGATTTTCTCGAGTTGGGCAGGAGCTCTGCACTTACGACGGGGACCTCAGGGACCCGCTCTGGTGGCCTCAGGAAAGGCCAGTCCCCATGCGTGTTGCTCGGGGCCTCTCGGGATTCCTCTCCGTCGATGCTAGGGCCTAAGACTTGTGTGGAGTCAGTGCCGGAACCTGAGGATTCCTCTCCAGTGCTGACATGGATCTTGAGGTACTTCTGGAGTCTCCACAGGGGAGTCAGTCCTCGTCTCGAGTGGGGGCATGCACGTGCGCTTTCCTCCCGAGCTGTAGCAGCAGTGTCACGCTTCCCTTTGCGTGGATCAAGGGATCAGTGGCTTTCCTTCGAGGCTTTCCCACAGGGCTGTCCCTCGTGCCATCGGGGTGTGAGTCGATCCTCGGCTTGAAAGTCGAGGCAGTGCAGGAAAAAGAGGTTTCACTGGAATGGACTGAGACATCAGGGGGACTCTGGGAATGGTGGCACGACCCTGGAGATCCTCTCGCCTTTCCTGTGGAGAGCGCCTCCTCTTGAGATCGACCCGAATGCCGGGAATTCTTTCCCGACCACGCAGGGAAAGGATACTTCCTCTCCAGCTAGGAGGCAGAAACGGGCTCCTCTGGATGTTGGCAGAATTCTCGGGCTTCCTCTCGAGTGAGACGTGTATGTCGGGGAACTTCTTGAGTTGCAGCAAGGGTGTACAGGACCCTTTGGAAGTTCCAGAGGTTAGGTGTGATGAGCCTCGAGACGCCTGAGCGGAAATGGGCCTCATCTCGCCTGGAGGAGTGAACCTCCAGGATTTTCTCGAGTTGCGGCAGCTGCTCTCGACTTACGACGGGGACCACAGGGACCCGCTCAGGTGGACTCAGGAAAGGCCAGTCCCCATGCGAGTTGCTCGGGGCCTCTCGGGATTCCTCTCCGGTCGATGCCGGGCCTAAGATCTTGTGTGGAGTCGGTGCCGGAAGCTGAGCATTCCTCTCCACTGCTGACATGGATCTTGGGGTACTTCTGGAGTCTCCCCAGGGCAGTCAGTCTTCGTCTCGAGTGGGGGCATGCATGGACGCTTTCCTCCGAGCTGTAGCAGCAGTGTCGCGCTTCCCTTCGCGTGGATCAAGGGATCAGGGGCTTTCCCTCGAGTTTTTCCCACGAGGCTTTCCCACGAGGCTTTTCCACATGGCTGTCCCACGTGCCACTGTAGTGTGAGTCGATCCTCGGTTTGAAAGTCGAGGCAGTGCAGGGAAAACAGGTTTCCCTTGAATGGACTGAGACATCTGGGGGACTCGGGGAATGGTGGCACGACCCTGTAGTTCCTCTCGCTTTTCCTGTGTAGAGTGCGTTCTCCTGAGATGCGACGGAAACGCCGGTATTTTCTTTCCTGAGCACGCAGTGGAAGGACCCTCCTCTTGAGCTAGGAGGCGGAAACGGGCCTCCTCTGGATGTGGGCGGGACTCTCGTGCTTCCTCTCGAGTGGAAACGGGTATGTCGGGGAGCTTCTTGATTTGCAGCAAGGGTGTGAAAGACCCTTTGGAAGTTCCAGAGGTTAGGTGTGATTTGCCTCGAGTCGCCTCAGCGGAAATGGGCCTCATCTCGCCTGGAGGGGAGAACCTCCTGGATTTTCTCGAGTTGCGGCAGGTGCTCTCGACTTATGACGGGGACCTCAGGGACCCGCTTTGGTGGCGTCAGCAAAAGGCCAGTCCCCATGCGAGTTGCTCGGGGGCCTCTCGGGATTCCTCTCCCATTGATGCCGGGCCTAAGACCTTGTGTGGAGTCGGTGTCGAAACCTGAGCATTCCTCTCCAATGCTGACATGGATCTTGGGGTACTTCTGGAGTCTCCCCAGGGGAGTCAGTCCTCGTCTCTAGTGGGGGGCATGCAGGTGCGCTTTCCTCCCGAGTTGTAGCAGCAGTGTCACACTTCCTTTGGCGTGGATCAAGGGATAAGGGGCATTCCTCGAGCTTTCCGAGGCTTTTCCCCATGAGGCTTTCCCACAATGCTGTCGCACATGCCACCGTAGTGTGAGTCGATCCTCGGCTTGAAAGTCGAGGCAGTGCAGGGAAAACAGGTTTCCCTGGAATGGACTGAGACATCTGGGGGACTCGGGAATGGTGGCACGACCTGGAGTTCCTCTCGCGCTTTCCTGTGCAGAGCGCCTCCTCTTGAGATGCGACGGGAAGGGAATTCTTTCCCCACCACGCAGGGAAAGGATCCCTCCTCTCGAGCCAGGAGGCGGAAACGGGGCTCCTCTGGATGTGGGCGGGAACTTTCCTGCTTCCTCTCGGGTGGAGACGGGTATGTCGGGAACTTCTTGAGTTTCAATAAGGTGTGAAGGACGCTTTGGAAGTTCCAGAGGTTAGGTGTGATTAGCCTCGAGACACCTCAGCGTAAATGGCCCTCATCTCGCCTGGAGGGGAGAACCTCTTGGATTTTCTCGAGTTTCGGCAGGTGCTCTCGACTTACGACGGGGACATCGGGGACCCGCTCTGGTGGCCTCAGGAAAGGCCAGTCCCATGCGAGTTGCTCGGGGGCCTCTCGGGATTCCTCTCCCGTCGATGCCGGGGCCTAAGATGTTATGTGGAGTCGGTGCGGAACCTGAGGATTCCTCTCCAGTGCCGACATGGATCTTGGGGGTACTTCTGGAGTCTCCCCAGGGAGTCAGTCCTCGTCTCGAGTGGGGGCATGCACGTGCGATTTCCTCCCGAGCTGTAGCAGCAGTGTCACGCTTCCCTTCCCGTGGATCAAGGGATCTGTGGCTTTCGCTCGAGGCTTTCCCACGAGGCTTTCCCACGAGGCTTTCCACAGGGCTGTCCCACGTGCCACCCTGGTGTGAGTCGATCCTCGGCATGAAAGTCGAGGCAGTGCAGGGAAAACAGTTTTCCCTGGAATGAACTGAGACATCTGGGGGACTCTGGGAATGGTGGCACGACCTGGAGTTCCCTCGCCTTTCCTGTGGAGAGCACCTCCTCTTGAGATGCGACGGGAACGCGCGGGAATTCTTTCTCGACCCAGGAGGGAAAGGATCACTCCTCTCGAGCTAGGAGCGGAAACGGGGCTCCTCTGGATGTGGGCGGACTCTCTTGCTTCCTCTCGAGTGGAGACGGGTATGTCGGGAACTTCTTGAGTTGCAGTAAGGGTGTGAAAGGACCCTTTGGAAGTTCCAGAGGATAGGTGTGATTAGCTGCGAGTCGCTCAGCGGAAATGGGCCTCATCTCGCCTGGAGGGGAGAACCTCCTGGATTTTCTCGAGTTGAAGCAGGTGCTCTCGACTTATGACGGGGACCTCAGGGACCCCGCTCTGGTGGCCTCAGGAAAGGCCAGTCCCCATGCGAGTTGCTCAGGGCCTCTCGGGATTCTCTCCCGTCGATGCGGACCCAATACCTTTGTGTGGAGTTGGTGCCGGAACCTGAGGATTCCTCTCCAGTGCTGACATGG
>NW_017196025.1:0-8671 GCF_001704415.2 Capra hircus
AAACCTCGTGGGAAAGCCTCGAGGGAAAGCACATATCCTTGATGCACGCGAAGGGAAGCGTGACACTGCTGCTACAGCTCGGAGGAAAGCGCACGTTCATGCCCCCACTAGAGTCGATGACTGACTCACCTGGGGAGACTCCAGAAGTTCCCACATCCATGTCAGCACTGGAGAGGAATCCTCAGGTTCCGGCACCGACTCCACACAAGGTCTTATTCCCCGGCATCGACGGGAGAGGAATACCGAGAGGCCCCGAGCAACTCGCATGGGGTCTGGCCTTTCCTGAGGCCACCAAGCGGGTCCCTGAGGTTCCTGTCGTAAATCGAGAGCACCTGCTGCAACTCGAGAAAATCCAGGAGTTTCTCCCCTCCCGGCGAGATGAGGCCCATTTCCGCTGAGGCGTCTCGAGGCTAATCACATCTAACATCTGAAATTCCAAAGGGTCCTTCACACCCCTTGCTGCAACTCAAGAAGTTCCCTGACATACCCGGCTCCACTGGAGAGGAAGCACGAGAGTCCCGCCACATCCAGAGGAGCCCCGTTTCCGCTCATAGCTCGAGAGTGGGATCCTTTCCCTGCGTGGTGGGAAAGAATTCCCCGGGCGTTCCCGTCGCATCTCAAGAGGAGGCGCTCTCGACAGGAAAGGCGAGAGGAACTCCAGGGTCGTGCCACCATTCCCAGAGTCCCCCAGATGTCTCAGTCCATTCCAGGGAAACCTGTTTTCCCTGCACTGCTCGTTTTCAAGCGCGAGGATCGAGTCACACCACGGTGGCACTTGGGACAGCCCTGTGGGAAAGCCTCGTGGGAAAGCCTCGAGGAAAGCCACAGATCACTTGATCCACGCGAAGGGAAGCGCGACACTGCTGCTACAGCTCGGGAGGAAAGCACACTTTCATGCCCCACCCGAGACGAGGACTGACTCCCCTGGGGAGACTCCAGAAGAACCCAAAATCCATGTCAGCACTGGAGAGGAATCCTCAGGTTCCGGCACCGACTCCACTCGAGGTCTTATTCCCTGGCATCGACGGGAGAGGAATCCCGAGAGGCCCCCGAGCAACACGCTTGGGGACTGGCCTTTCCTGAGGCCACCAGAGTGGGTCCCTGAGGTCCGCGTCGTAAGTCGAGAAACCCTGCCGCAACTCGAGAAAATCCAGGAGTTTCTCCCCTCCAGGCGAGATGAGGCCCATTTCAGCTGAGGCCTCTCGAGGCTAATCACATCTAACATCGGGAAAATTCCAAAGGGTCCTTCACACCCTTGCTGCAACTCAAGAAGTTCCCCGACATACCCGTCTCCACTCGAGAGGAAGCACGAGAGTCCCGCCCACATCCAGAGGATCCCCGTTTCCGCCTCATAGCTCGAGAGTAGGGATCCCGTTTCCTGCGTGGTGGGGAAAGAATTCCCCGTGTTCCCGTCGCATCTCAAGTGGACGCCCTCTCGACAGGAAAAGCGAGAGGAACTCCAGGGTCGTGCCACCATTCCCAGAGGTCCCCCAGATGATCTCAGTCCATTCCAGGGAAACCTGTTTTCCCTGCACCGCCTCGACTTTCAAGCCGAGGATCGAGTCACACCACGGTGGCACGTGGGACAGCCCTGTGGGAAAGCGTCGTGGGAAAGCTCGTAGCCTCGAGGGTAAAGCCACAGATCCCTTGATCCATGCGAAGGGAAGCATGACACAGCTGCTACTGTTCGGGAGGAAAGCGCCGGTGCATGCCCCTGACTCGAGACGAGGACTGACTCCCCTGGGGAGACTCCAGAAGTACCCCAAGATCCACGTCAGCATGGAGAGGAATCCTCAGGTTCCGGCACTGACTCCGCACAAGATTTTAGGCCCCGCAACGACGGGAGAGGAATCCTGAGAGGCCCCGCAAGCAACTCGCATGGGGACTGGCCTTTCCTGAGGCCACCAGAGCGGGTCCCTGGAGGTCCCCGTCGTAAGTCGAGAGCACCTGCTGCAACTCGAGAAATCCAGGAGGTTCTCCCTTCCAGGCGAGATGAGCCCACTTCCGCTGAGGCGTCTCGAGCCTAATAACACCTAACATCTGGAACTTCCAAGGGGTCCTTCACACCCTTGCTGCAACTCAAGACGTTCCCCGACATACCCCGTCTCCACTGGAAAGGAAGCACGAGAGTTCCTCCCACATCCAGAGGAGCCCCGTTTCCGCCTCCTAGCTCCAGAAGAGGGATCCTTTCCCTGCGTGTTCGGGAAAGAATTCCCGGCGTTTCCATCGCATCTCAAGAGGAGGCGCTCTCCACAGGAAAAGGCGAGAGGAACTCCAGGGTCGAGCCACCATACACCAGAGTCCCCCAGATGTCTCAGTCCATTCCAGGGAAACCAGTTTTCCCTGCACTGCCTCGACTTTCAAGCGAGGATCGACTCACACCACGGAGGCACGTGGGACAACCCTGTGGGAAAGCCTCGTGGGAAAGCCTCGAGGGAAAGCCACAGATCCCTTGATCCAAGCGAAAGGAAGCATGACACTTCTGCTACAGCTCGGGAGGAAAGCGCACGTGCATGCCCTCACTCGAGACGAGGACTGACTCCCCTGGGGAGACTCCAGAAGTACCCCGAGTCCATGTCAGCACTGGAGAGAAATCCTCAGGTTACGGCACCGACTCCACACAAGATCTTAGGCCGCCTGCATCTCCGGGAGGGGAATCCCGGAGAGGCCTCCCGAGCAACTCGCATGGTGACTGGCCTTTCCTGAGGCCACCAGAGCGGGTCCCTGAGGACCCCGTCTTAAGTCCACAGCACCTGCCGCAACTCGCGAAAATTCAGGAGGTTCTCCCCTTCAGGCGACATGAGGCCCATTTGTGCTGAGGCGTCTCGAGACTAATCACACCTAACCTCTGGAACTTCCAAAGCGTCTTTCACACCCTTGCCTGCAACTCAAGAAGTTCCTCGACATACCCGTTTCCCCTCGACAGGAAGCACGAGAGTCCCGCCCACATCCAGAGGAGCCCCGTTTTCCGCCTCATAGTTCCAGAGGAGGGATCCTTTCCCTACGTGGTCGGGTAAGTATTCCTGGCGTTCCCGTCGCATCTCAAGAGGAGACACTCTCCACAGGAAAGGCGAGAGGAACTCCAGGGTCGTGCCACCATTCCCAGAGTCCCCAGATGCTCAGTCCAAGACAGGGAAACCAGTTTTCCCTGCACTGCCTCGACTTTCAAGCCGAGGATCGACTCATACAACGGTGGCACGTGGGACAGCCCTTGTGGGAAAGCCTCGTGGGAAAGCCTCATGGGAAAGCCTCGAGGTAAAGCCACTGATCCCTTGATCCACAAGAAGGGAAGCGTGACACTCCTGCTACAGCTCGGGAGCGCACGTGCATGCCCCCACTCGAGACGAGGACTGACTCCCCTGGGAGACTCCAGAAGTACCCCAAGATCCATGTCAGCACTGGGAGAGGAATCCTCAGGTTCCAGCACCGACTCCACACAAGATCTTAGGCCCCGGCATCGAGGGAAGAGGAATCCCGAGAGGCCCCCGAGCAACTCCCATGGGGACTGGCCTTTCATGAGGCACCAGCGCGGGTCCATCAGGTCCCCTTCGTAAGTCGAGAGCATCTGCCACAACTTGAGAAAATTCAGGAGGTTCTCCCCTCCAGGCGAGATGAGGCCCATTTCTGCTGAGGCGTCTCGAGGCTAATCACACCTAAGCTCTGGAACTTCCAAAGGGACCTTCACACCCTTGCTGCAACTCAAGAAGTTCCCCAACATACCCGTCTCCACTCGAGAGGAAGCACGAGAGTCCCGCCCACATCCAGAGGAGCCCCATTTCCGCCTCCTAGCTCCAGAGGTAGGATCCTTTCGCTGCGTGGTCGGGAAAGAATTCCCGGCGTTCCCGTCGCATCTCAAGAGAGAGGCGCTCTCCACAGGAAAGGCGAGAGTAACTCCAGGGTCATGCTACCATTCCCAGAGTCCCCAGATGTCTCAGTCCATTCCAGGGAAACCTGTTTTCCCTGCACTGCCTCGACATTCAAGCGAGGATCGACTCACATCACGGTGGCACTTGGAACAGAGCTGTGGGAAAGCCTCGTGGGGAAAGCCTCGAGGGAAAGCCACAGATCCCTTGATCCAAGTGAAGGAAAGCTTGACACTGCGGCTACAGCTCGGGAGGAAAGCGAACGTGCACGCCCCCACTCGAGACGAGGACTGACTCCCCTGGGGAGACTCCAGAAGTACCTCAAGATCCATGTCAGCACTGGAGAGGAACCCTCAGGTTCTGACACCGACTCCACACATGGTCTTTCGCCCCGGCATGGACGGGAGAGGAATCCGAGAGGCCCCTGAGCAACTCGCATGGGGATTGGCCTTTCCTGAGGCCACCAGAGCAGGTCCCTGAGGTCCCCGTCGTAAGTCGAGAGCACCTGCCCCAACTCGAGAAAATACACGAGGTTCTCCCCTCCAGGCGAGATGAGGCCATTTCCGCTGAGGCGTCTCGAGGCTAATCACACCTAACATCTGGAACTTCCAAAGGGTCCTTCACACCCTTGCTGCAACTCAAGAAGTTGCCCGACATACCTGTCTCCACTCGGAGAGGAAGCACGAGAGTCCCGCCCACATCCAGAGGAGCCCCGTTTCCGCCTCCTTGCTCGAGAGACAGGTTCCTTTCGCTGCGTGGTCGGGAAAAGAATTCCCGGCGTTCCTGTCGCATCTCAAGAGGAGGCACTCTCCACAGGAAAGGCGAGAGGAACTCCAAGGGTCGTGCCACCATTCCCAGAGTCCTCCAGATATCTCAGTCCATTCCAGGGAAACTGTTTTCCCTGCACTGCGTCGACTTTCAAGCCGAGAATCGACTCACACCACGGGTGGCACGTGGGACAGTCCTGTGGGAAAGCCTCAAGGGAAAGCCCCTGATGCCTTGATTCACGCGAAGGGAAGCGTCGACACTGCTGCTACAGCTCGGGAGGAAAGAGCACGTGCATGTCCCCACTCGAGACGAGGACTGACTCCCCTGGGGAGACTCCAGAAGTACCCCAAGATCCATGTCAGCACTGGAGAGGAATCCACAGGTTTCGCACCGACTCCACTCAAGGTCTTAGCCCCGCATCGAGGGGAGAGGAATCCCGAGAGGCCCCGAGCAACTCGCATGGGACTGGCCTCTCCTGAGGCAACCAGAGCGGGTCTCTGAGGTCCCATCGTAAGTCGAAAGCACCTGCCGCAACTAGAGAAAGTCGAGGAGGTTCTCCCCTCCAGGCGAGATGAGGCCCATTTCCGCTGAGGCGTCTCAAGGCTAATCACATCTAACGTCTGGAACTTCCAAAGGTCCTTCACACCCTTGCTGCAACTCAAGAAGTTCCCCGACATACCGTCTCCTCTCGAGAAAAAAGCACGAGAATCCCGGCCACATCCAGAGGAGCCCCGTTTCCGCCTCCTAGCTCAAGAGGAGGGATTCCTTTCCCTGCGAGGTGGGAAAGATTCCCAGCGTTCCCGTCGCACTCTCAAGAGGAGGCGCTCTCCACAGGAAAGGCGAGAGGAACTCCAGGGTCATGCCACCATTCCCAGAGTCCCCTAGATAGTCTCAGTCCATTCCAGGGAAACTGTTTTCCCTGCACTGCCTCGACTTTCAAGCGAGGATCGACTCACACCACCGGTGGCACGTGGACAGCCCTGTGGGAAAGCCTCAGTGGGAAAGCCTCGAGGAAAGCCACAGATCCCTTGATCCACGCGTAAGGGAAGCGTGACACTGCTGCTTCAGCTCGGGAGCAAATCTCACGTGGATGCCGCAACTCGAGACAGAGGACTGACTCCCCTGGGGTAGGCTCCAGAAGTTCCCCAAGATCCATGTCAGCACTGGAGAGTAATCCTCAGGTTCCGAAACCAATTCCACACAATGGTCTTAAGCACCGCATCGACGGGGAGAGGAATCCCGAGAGGCCCCCTGAGCAACTCACATGGGGATTTGGCCTTTCCTGAGGCCACCAGAGCATGTCCCTGAGGTCCCCGTCGTAAGTCGGAGAGCACCTGCCGCAACTCAGAGAAAATCCAGGAGGTTCTCCCCTCCAGGCGAGATGAGGCCCATTTCCGATGAGGCTTCTAGAGGCTAATCACACCTAACTTCTGGAACTTCCAAAGGGTCCTTCTCACCCTTGCTGACAACTCAAGAAGTTCCCCGGCATACCCGACTCCACTCAAGATGAAGCACGATGAGTCCCGCCCACATCCAGATGGAGACCCGTTTCCGCCTCCTTGCTCGAGAGACGGGTTCCTTTCCCTGCGTGGTCGGGAAAGAATTCCCGGCGTTCCTGTCGCATCTCAAGAGGAGGCACCTCTCCACAGGAAAGGCGTGAGGAACTCCAGGGTTGTGCCACCATTCCCAGAGTCCTCCAGATATCTCAGTCCATTCCAGGGAAACCTGTTTTCCCTGCACTGTTTCGACTTTCAAGCCGAGGATCGACTCACACCACGGTGGCACGTGGGACAGCCCTATGGGAAAGCCTCGTGGGAAAGCCTCCTGGGAAAGGCTCGAGGGAAAGCCACATGATCCTTGATCCACGCTGAAGGGAAGCGAGACACTGCTGCTACAGCTCGGGAGGAAAGCGTACGTGCATGCCCCACACGAGACGAGGACTGACTCCCCTGGGGAGACTCCAGAAGTACCCCAAGATCCATGCCAGCACTGGAGAGGAATACTCAGGTTCCGGCACCGTCTCCACACAAGGTCTTAGGCCCCAGCATCTACGGAGAGGAATCCGAGAGGCCCCCGAGCAACTCGCATGGGACTGGCCTTTCCTGAGGCCACCAGAGCGGGGTTCTGACGTCCCTGTCGTAAGACCGAGAGCACCTGCCGCAACTCGAGAAAATCCAGGAGGTTCGCCCCTCCAGGCGAGATGAGGCCCATTTCTGCTGAGACGTCTGGAGGCTAATCACATCTAACCTCTGGAACTTCCAAAGGGTCCTTCACACCCTTGCTGCAAACTCAAGAAGTTCCCCGACATACCCGTCTCCACTCGAGAGGAAGCACGAGAGTCCCGCCCACATCCAGAGGAGCCCCGTTGTCCGCCTCCTTGCTCCGAGAGGAGGGATCCTTTCCCTGCGTGGTCTGGAAAGAATTCCCGCGTTCCCGTCGCATTTCAAGAGGAGGCGCTCTCCACAGAAAATGCGAGAGGAACTCCAGGGTCGTGCCACCATTCCCAGAGTCCCGCAGATGTCTCAGTGCATTCCAGGGAAACCTGTTTTCCCTGCACTGCCTCTACTTTCAAGCCGAGGATCGACTCACACGACTGTGGCACGTGGACATCCCCTGTGGGAAAGCCCCGCGGGAAAGCCACAGATCCCTTGATCCACGCGAAGGGAAGAGTGACACTGCTGCTACAGCTCGGGAGGAAAGCGCACGTGCATGCCCCACGCGAGACGAGGACTGACTTCCCTGGGGAGACTCTCCGGAAGTACCCCAAGATCCATGTCAGCACTGGAGAGGAATCCTCAGGTTCCGGCACCTACTCCACACAAGGTCTTAGGCCCGGGCATCGAAGGGAGAGGATTCCCGAGAGGCCCTCAAGCAACTCGCATGGGACTGGCCTTTCCTGAGGCCACCAGAGCGGGTCCCTGAGGTCCCCATCTTAAGTCGAGAGCACCCTGCCAAACTCGTGAAAATCCAGGAGGTTCTCCCCTCCAGGCGAGATGAGGCCCATTTGCGCTGAGGCTTCTCGAGGCTAATCACACCTAACCTCTGGAACTTCCAAAGGTCCTTCACACCCTTGATGCAACTCAAGAAGTTACCCGAAATACCCGTCTCCCTCGAGAGCAAGCACGAGAGTTCCGCCCACATCCAGAGGAGCGCCGTTTCCGCCTCCTAGCTCGAGAGGAGGGATCCTTTCCCTGCGTGGTCGGGAAGGAATTCCCGGCGTTTCCGTCGCATCTCAAGAGGAGGCGCTCTCCACAGAAAAGGCGAGAGGAACACCAGGGTCGTGCAACCATTCCCAGAGTCCCCCAGATATCTCAGTCCATTCCAGGGAAACCTGTTTCCCCTACACTGCCTTGACTTTCAAGCCGAGGATCGACTCACACCACGGTGGCACTTGGACAGCCCTGTGGGAAAGCCTCGTGGGAAAGCCTCGTGGAAAGCCTCGAGGAAAGCCACAGATCCCTTTATCCAAGCAAAGGGAAGCGTGACACTGCTGCTACAGCTCGGGAGGAAAGCGCACGTGCATGTCCCCACTCGAGACGAGGACTGACTCCTGGGGAGAGTCCAGAAGTACCCAAGATCCATGTCAGCACTGGAGAGGAATCCTCAGATTCCGGCACCGACTCCACACAAGATCTTAGGCCCGGCATCGACGGGAGAGGAATCCCGAGAGGCCCCGAGCAACTCGCATGGGGACTGGCCTTTCCTGAGGCCACCAGAGCGGGTCCCTGAGGTCCCCGTCGTAAGTCGAGAGCACCTGCCGCAACTCGAGAAAATCCAGGAGGTTCTCCCCTCCAGGCGAGATGAGGCCCATTTCCGCTGAGGCGTCTTGAGGCTAATCACACTAACTTCTGGAACTTCCAAAGGGTCCTTCACACCCTTGCTGCAACTCAAGAAGTTCCCTGAATACCCGTCTCCACTCGAAGAGGGCACGAGAGTCCCGCCCACATCCAGAGGAGCCCCGTTTCCGCCTCCTAGCTCGAGACGGAGGGATCCTTTCCCTGCGTGGTCGGAAAAGAATTCCCGGTGTTCCCGTCGCATCT
>NW_017196026.1:0-8671 GCF_001704415.2 Capra hircus
TCTCCCGTCGATGCTGGGGCCTAAGACCTTGGGTGGACTCAGGACGAACTGAGATTCCGCTCCAGTGCCGACATGGATCCTTGTGCTACTTCTGGAGTCTCCCAGGGGAGTCAGTCCTTGTCTCGAGAGGGGGCATGCAAGTCCGATTTCCTCCCGAGCTGTAGCAGCAGTGTCATGCTTCCTTTTCGTGGATCAAGGGATTTGTGGCTTTCCCTCTAGACTTTCCCATGACGCTTTCCCACGAGGCTTCCACAGGGCTTTCCCACGTGCCACTGTGGTGTGAGTCGATCCTCGCTTTAAAGTCGAGGCAGTGAAGGGAAAACAGGTTTCCCTGGAATGGACTGAGACACTTGGGGACTCTGGAATGGTGGCACGACCCTGGATTTTCCTCTCGCTTTTCCTGTGGAGAGCGCCTCCTCCTGAGATGCGACGGGAACGCCGGGAATTCTTTGCCGACCACGAAAAGGAAAGGATCCCTCCTCTCGAGCTAGGAGGCGGAAACGGGGCCCCTCTGGATGTGGGCGGGACTCTCGTGCTTCCTCTCGAGTGGAGACGGGTATGTCGGGGAACTTCTTGAGTTGCAGCAAGGCTGTGAAGGACCCTTTGAAAGTTCCAGAGATTAGGGTGATTAGCTTCCAGTCGCCTCAGCGGAAATGGGCTCATCTCGCCTGGAGGGGACAACCTCCTGGATTTCCTCGAGTTGCGGCAGGTGCTCTCGACTTACGACGGGGACCACAGGGACCCCTCTGGTGGCCTCAGGAAAGGCCAGTCCCCATGCGAGTTGCTCGGGGCCTTTCGGGATTTCTCTCCGGCGATGCCGGGGCCTAAGACCTTGTGTGGAGTCGGTGCCGGAACCTGAGGATTCCTCTCCAGTGCTGACATGGACCTTGGGGTTCTTCTGGAGTCTCCGCAGTGGAGTCAGTCCTCGTCCGAGTGGGGGCATGCACGTGCGCTTTCCTCCCGAGCTGTAGCAGCAGTGTCACGTTCCCTTCGCGTGGATCAAGGGATCTGTGGCTTTCCCTGGAAGCTTTCACACGAGGCTTTTCCATGAGGCTTTCCCACATGATTGTCCCACGTGCCACCGTGATGTGAGTCGATCCTCGGCTTGAATGTCGATCAGTGCAGGGAAAACAGGTATCCCTGGAATGGACTGAGACATCTGGGGGACTCTGGGAAAGGTGGCACGACCCTGGAGTTCCTCTCGCCTTTCCTGTGGAGAGCGCCTCCTCTTGAGATGCGACGGGAACGCCGGGATTTCTTTCCCGATGACGCAGGGAAAGGATCCCACCTCTCGAGCTAGTAGGCAGAAACGGGGCTCCTCTGGATGTGGGCGGGACTCTTGTGCTTCCTCTCGAGTGGAAACGGTATGTAGGGGAACATCTTGAGTTGCAGCCAGGGTGTGAAGCACCGTTTGGAAGTTCCAGAGATTAGGTGTGATGAGCCTCGAGACGCCTCAGCAGAAATGGGCCCCATCTCGCCTGGAGGGGAGAACCTCCTGGATTTTCTCGAGATAGGGTAGTTGCTCTCGACTTACGACGGGGACCTCAACGACCCGCTCTGGGGGCCTCAGAAAAGGCCACTCCCCATGCGAATTGCTCGGGGGCCTCTCCGGATTCCTCTACCGTCGATTCCGGGGCCTAAGACCTTGTGAGTAGTCGGAGCTGGAGCCTGACGATTCCTCTCCTGTGCTGACATGGATCTTGGGGTACTTCTGGAGTCTCCCCGGGAGAGTCAGTCCTCGTCTCGAGTGGAAGCATGCACGTGCGCTTTCCTCCCGAGCTGTAGCAACAGTGTCACGCTTCCCTTCGCGTGCATCAAGGGATCTGTGGCTTTCCCTCGAGGCTTTCCCAGGAGGCTTTCCCACGAGGCTTTCCCACAGGGCTGTCCCACGTGCCACCGTGATGTGAGTCGATCCTCCGCTTGAAAGTCGAGGCAGTGCTGGGAAAACAGTTTTCCCTGGAATGGACTGAGACATCTGGGGGACTCTGGAATGGTGGCACGACCCTGGAGTTCCTCTCGCCTTTCCTGTGTAGAGCGCCTCCTCTTGAGATTCGACGGGAACGCGGGGAATTCTTTCACCACCACGCAGGGAAAGGATCCCTCCTCTCGAGCTAGGAGGCGGAAACGGGGCTCCTCTGGATGTGGGCGGGACTCTCGTGCTTCCTCTCGGAGTGGAGGCGAGTATGTCGGGGAACTTATTCAGTTGCAGAAAGGATGTGAAGGACATTTTGGAAGTTCCAGATGTTAGGTGCATTTAGCCTCTAGACGCCTCAGCGGAAATGCACCTCATCTTGCCTGGAGGGGAGAACCTCCTGGATTTTCTCGAATTGCAACAGGTGCTCTCGAATTATGACGGGGACCTCAGGGACCCGCTCTGGTGGCCGCAGGAAAGGCCAGTCCCCATGCGAGTTGCTCGGTGGCCTCTCGGGATTCCTCTCCCGTCGATTCCGGGGCCTAAGAAATTGTGTGGGTCGGTCCTGGAACCTGAGGATTCCTCTCCAGTGCTGACATGGATCTTGGGGTACTTCGGAGTCTCCCCAGGGGAGTCAGTCCTCATTCGAGTGGGGGCATTGAAGAGCGCTTTCCTCCCGAGCTGTAGCAGCAGTGTCATTCTTCCCGTCGAGTGGATCAAGGGATCAGTGGCTTTCCCTCGAGGCTTTCCCATGAGGCTTTCTCACGAGGCTTTCCCACAGGGCTGTCCCACGTGCCACCGTGCTGTGAGTCGATCCTCGGCTTGAAAGTCGAGGCAGTGCAGGGAAAACAGGTTTCCCTGGAATGGACTGAGATATCTGGGGTACTCTGGGAATGGTGGCACGACCCTGGAGTTCCTCTCACCTTTCCTGTTGAACGCGCCTCCTCTTGAGTTGTGACGGGAAGACCAGGAATTCTTTCCGGACCACGCAGGGAAAGGATACCTCCTCTCTAGCTGTGAGGCGGAAACGGGGCTCCTCTGGATGTGGGCGGGACTCTCGTGCTTCCTCTCGAGTGGAGACGGGTATGTCGGGGAACTTCTTGAGTTGCAGCAAGGGTGTGAAGAACCCTTTGGAAGTTCCAGAGGTTTAGGTGTGATTAGCCACGAGACGCCTCAGCGGAAATGGGCCTCATCTCGCCTGGAGGGGAGAACCTCCTGGATTTTTTCGAGTTGGGACAGGTGATCTCGAGTTACGACGGGGACCTGAGGGACCCGCTCTGGTGGCCTCAGGAAAGGCCATTCCCCATGCGAGTTTCTCGGGGGCCTCTCGGGATTCCTCTCCCGTCGATGCCGGGGCCTAAGACCTTGTGTGGAGTCGGTGCCGGAACCTGAGGATTCCTCTCCAGTGCTGACATGGATCTTGGCGTCCTTAAAGGCGAGATGAGGCCCATTTGCGCTGAGGCGTCTGGAGGCTAATCACACCTAACCTCTGGAACTTCCAAAGTCCTTCACACCCTTGCTGCAACTCAAGAAGTTCTCCGACATACCCGCTCCACTCGAGAGTATCAAGATCTTCCCGCCCACTTTCAGAGGAGCACCGTTTCCACCTCATAGCTCGAGAGAGGGATCCTTTACCTGCGTGGTCTGTAAAGCATTCCCGGCGTTCCAGTCGCATCTCAAGAGGAGGCCCTCTCCACAGGAAAGGCGAGAGAAACTCCAGGGTCGTTCCACCATTCCCAGAGTCCCCCAGATATCTCTGTCAATTCCAGGGAAACCTGTTTTCCCTCCACTGCCTCGACTTTCAAGCCGAGGATCGACTCACACCACAGTGGCACGTGGGACAGCCCTGAGGAAAATCCTCGAGGGAAAGCCTCATTGGAAAGCCTCGAGGGAAAGCTGCAGATCCCTTGATACACGCTATCGGAAGTGTGACACTGCTTCCACAGATCGGGAGGAAATTGAACGTGCATGCCCCCCACTCGAGACTAGGACTGACTAACCCGGGGAGACTCCAGAAGTACCCCATGATCCATGTCAGCACTGGAGAGGAATCCTCACGTTCCGGCACCGGACTCCACACAAGGTCTTAGGCCCCGGCATCGACGGGAGAAGAAACCCAAGAGGCCCCCCGAGCAACTCGCATGGGGACTGGCCTTTCCTGAGGCCACCAGATCGGGTCCCTGAAGTCCCCGTCGTAAGTCGACAGCACCTGCCGCAACTCGAGAAAATCCAGGAGGTTCTCCCCTCCAGGCGAGATGAGGCCCATTTCCGCTGTGGCGTCTCAAGGTTAATCACACATAACCTCTGGAACTTCCAAAGGGTCCTTCACACCCTCGCTGCAACTCAAGAAGTTCCCGGACATACCCGTCTTCACTCGAGAGGAAGCACGAGAGTCCCGCCCACATCCAGAGAAGCCCCGTTTCCGCCTCATAGCTCGAGAGGAGGGATCCTTTCCCTGCGTGTTCGGGAAAGAATTGCCGGCGTTTCCCGTCTCATCTCAAGAGGAGGCGGCTCTCCACAGGAAAGGCGAGAGGAACTCCAGGGTCATGCCACCATTCCCAGAGTCCCCCAAATGTCTCAGTCCATTCCAGGGAAACCTGTTTTCCCTGCACTGCCTCGACTTTCAAGCCAAGGATCAACTCACACCACGGAGCAACGTGGGACAGCCCTGTGGGAAACCCTCGAGGAAAGCCTCGATGGAACGCCACAGATCCAATGTCCACTCGAAGGAAAGCGTGACACTGCTGCTACAGCTCGGGAGGAAAGCGCACGTGCATGCCCCCCACTCGAGACGAGGACTGACTCCCCTGGGGATACTCCAGAAGTACCTCAAGATCCTTGTAAGCACTGGAGAGGAATCCTCAGGTTCAGGCACCGACTCCCCACAAGGCCTTAGGCCCCGGCATCGACGGGAGAGGAATCCCGAGGGGCCCCTGAGCAACTTGCATGGGGACTGGCCTTTCCTGAGGCCACCAGAGCGGGTCCCTGAGATCCCCCGGCGTAAGTCGAGAGCACCTGGGGTAACTCGAGAAAATCAAAGAGGTTCTCCCCTCCAGGCGAGATGAGGCCCATTTCCGCTGTGGCGTCTCAAGGTTAATCACACATAACCTCTGGAACTTCCAAAGGGTCCTTCACACCTTTGCTGCAACTCAAGAAGTTCCCTGACATACCCGTCTCCAATCCAGAGGAAGCACGAGAGTCCAACCCAGATCCAGAAGAGCCCCGTTTCCGCCTCATAACTCGAGAGGAGGGATCCTTCCCCGCGTAGTTGTGAAAGAATTCCCGGCTTTCCCGTCGCATCTCAAGTGGAGGCGCTCTCCACAGGTAAGGCGAGAGGAACTCCAGGGTTGTGCCACCATTTCGAGAGTCCCCCAGATATCTCCGTCCTTTCCAGAGAAAACTGTTTTCCCAGCACTGCCCTCAACTTTCAAGCCGAGGGTAGACTCACACTACAGTGGCACGTGGGCAGCCCTGTGGGAAAGCCTCGTGGGAAGCCTCTTGGGAAGCCTCGAGGGAAAGCCACAGATCCCTTGATCCACGCTAAAGGAAGCGTGACACTGCTGCTACAGCTCGGGAGGAAAGTGCACGTGCATGCCCCCACTCGAGACGAGGACTGACTCACCTGGGGAGACTCCAGAAGTACCCCAAGATCCATGTCAGCACAGGAGAGGAATCCTCAGTTTCCGGCACCGACTCCACACAAGGTTTTGGGCTCCAGCATCTACGGGAGAGAAATTCCGAGAGACACCCGAGCAACATTCATGTGGACTGGCCTTTCCTGAGTCCACCAGAGCGGGTCCCTGAGGTCCCTGTCGTATGACGAGAGCACCTGCCCCAACTCGAGAACGTCCAGGAGGTTCTCCCTTCCAGGCAAGATGAGGCCCATTTCCAATGAGGCGTCTGGAGGCTAATCACAACTAACCTCTGGAACTTCCAAAGTGTCCGTCACACCCTTGCTGCTACTCAAAATGTGCCTCGACATACCCGTCTCCACTCGAGAGGAAGAACGAGTTCCCTCCCACATCCAGAGGAGCCCCGTTACCGCCTCATAGCTGGAGAGGAGGGACACTTTCCCTGCGTGGTCGGGAAAGAATTCCCGACGTTCCGTCGCATCTCAAGAGGAGGCCCTCTCCACAGTAAAGGCCAGAGTAACTCCAGGTTCGTGCCACCATTCCCAGAGTCCCCCAGATGTCTCCGTCCATTCCAGGGAAACCTGTTTTTCCAGCACTGCCTCAACTTTCAAGGCCAAGGGTCGACTCACACTACAGTGACACGTTGGACAGCCCTGTGGGAAAGCCTCTTGGGAAAGCCTCGTGGGAAATTCTCGAGGGGAAAGACTCGAGGGAAAGCCACAGATCCCTTGATCCACGCTAAAAGGAAGCATGACACTGCTGTTACAGCTCGGGAGCATAGCACACGTGGATGCCCCCACTCGGAGACGAGGACTGACTCCCCTGGGGAGACTCCACAAGTACCCCAAGATCCACGTCAGCACTGGAGAGGAATCCTCAGGTTCCAGCTCCGACTCCACACAAGGTCTTAGGCCCCGGCAATCGACGGAGAGGAATCCCGAGAGGCCCCAGGGCAACTTTCATGGGAACTGGCCTTTCCTGAGGCCACCAGAACGGGTCCCTGAGGTCCCCGTCTTAGGTCCAGAGCACCTGACCGCAACTCGAGTAAATCTAGGAGGTTCTCACCTCCAGGCGAGAAGGGCCCATTTCCGCTGCGGCATCTCGAGGCTAATCACACCTAACCTCTGGAACGTCCAAAGGGTCCTTCACAACCCTTGCTGCAACTCAAGAATTTCCCCGACATACCCGTCTCCACTCGAGAGGAAGCACGAGAGTCCGCCCACATCCAGAGGAGCCGCCCCGTTTCCCGCCTCCTAGCTCGAGAGGAGGGATCGTTTCCCTGCGTGGTCGGGAAAGAATTCCCGGCATTCCTGTCGCATCTCAAGAGGAGGCGCTCTCCACAGGAACCGCGAGAGGAACTGCATTATCGTGCCACCATTCCCAGAGTCCCCCAGATGTCTCAGTCCTATTCCAGGGAAACCTGTTTTCCCTGCACTGCCTCGACTTTCAAGCCGAGGATCGACTCACACCACGGTGGCACGTGGACAGCCCTGTGGGAAAGCCTCGTGGGAAAGCCTCGAGGGAAAGCCACAGATCCCTTGTTCTACTGCGAAGGGAAGCGTGACACTGCTGCTACAGCTCGGGAGGAAATTGCCACGTGCATGCCCCCACTCGTAACGAGGACTGACTGGCCCTGGGGAGACTCAAGAAGTATCCCAAGATCCATGTCAGCACTGGAGAGGACCCCTCAGCTTCTGGCACCGACTCTACACAAGGTCTTAGGCCCCGGCATTGACGGGAGAGGAATCCCGAGAGGCCCCTGAGCAACTCGCATGGGGACTGGCCTTTACCTGAGGCCACCAGAGCGGGTCCTGAGGTCCCCGTCGTAAGTCGAGAGCACCTGCCGAAACTAGAGAAAATCCAGGAGGTTCTCCTTCCAGGAGAGATGAGGCCCCTTTCCGCTGAGACATCTCAAGGCTAATCACGCCTAACCACTGGAACTTTCCAAAGGGTCCTTCACACCCTTGCTGCAACTCAAGAAGTTCCCCGACATAACCGTCTCCACTCGAGAGGAAGCACGAGGTCTCGCCCACATCCAGAGGAGCCCCGTTTCCGCCTCCTAGCTCGAGAGAAGGGATCCTTTCCCTGCGTGTTCGGGAAAGAATTTCCGGCGTTCCCAGTCGCATCTCAAGAGGAGGCGCTCTCCACAGGAAAGGCGAGAGGAACTCCAGGGTCGTGCCACCATTCCAGAGTCCCGCAGAGGCTCACTCCATTCCAGGGAAACGCTGTTTTCCCTGCACTGCCTCAACTTTCATGCCGAGGATCGACTCAACATCACGGTGGCACGTGGGACAGCCCTGTGGGAAAGTCTCGTGGGAAAGCCTCGTGGGAAAGCCTCGACGGAAAGCCTCAGATCCCTTGATCCACGCGAAGGGAATCATGACGCCGCTGCTACAGCTCGGGAGGAAACCGCACGTGCCTGCCCCACTCGTAAGGAGGACTGACTACCCTGGGGAGACTCCAGAAGAATCCCAAGATCCATGTCAGCACTGGAGAGGAATCCTCAGGTTCCGGCACGGATCCACACAAGGTCTTAGGCCCCGGCATCGACGGGAGAGGAATCCCGAGAGGCCAATAAGCAACTCGCACAGAGTGGGCCTTTCCTGAGGCCACCAGATACGGTCCCTGTGGTCCCCATCGAAATCGAGAGCACCTACCGCAACTCGAGAAAATCCTGTAGATTCTCCCCTCCAGGCTAGATGAGGCCCATTTCCGCTGAGGCGACTCGAGGCTAATCACATCTAACCTTTGGAACTTCCATAGGGTCCTTCACACCCTTGCTGCAACTCAAGAAGTTCCCGACATACCCTTGTCCACTCGAGAGGAAGCGCGAGCGGTCCCTTGGCACATCCAGAGGAGGCCCTTTTCCTCCTTGTAGCTCGAGATGAGGGATCCTTTCCCTGCGTGGTCGGGAAAGAATTCCGGCATTCCCGTCGCATCTCAAGAGGAAGCGCTCTCCACAGGAAAGGCGAGAGGAACTCCAGGGTCGTGCCACCAATCCAAGAGTCCCAGAGGACTGAGTCCATTCCAAAGGAAACTCTTTTTACCTGCACTGCCTTGACTGTCACGCCGAGGATCGACTCACACCACGGTGGCACGTGGACAGCCCTGTGTGTTAGCCTCGTGG
>NW_017196027.1:0-8671 GCF_001704415.2 Capra hircus
ATCTCTCATTTAATTTTCTAGTGATAGGCAAGTATGACAAATTTTTCACCTTTTTATTGATTGAAGTTATATATTCACTTTTTTCTTCAATTATTCTACCTCTAAATTTTTGTTAGTTTTGAGATTTGTGACATATGAATAAAACCTACCTTTTTATCTTCTAAACTGAATACAAAATTTGCCCCTTTGTTTCCTCTTATAACAAAGGTGATTAGGTCCAAGATAACCCAGAATACCAGTTCTTGAGGGAAATGTTGCTTATAAGTCTCTGTGCTAGATTATCTGGGATAGGCTTTCAGTATTATCTGAGTGTCTGTATTCCTCAATTTGCATACCATTTTGCATAGATTCAAAGAATTCTATGATTGTCAGGCATCCTAAAGACCAACAAACCCAAACACTTCATCTTTAATAAAGGAACTGACATCTAAAGATCTTAAGTGACTTGCCAACATCAAACAATAATTTGGGGCAGAGCACAGAATAGAGCAGATTTTATATCTATGCTATTTTTTCCTACTTCATGTGGCTGCTTCTGAGGCCTCAATAATCCTATTTGTGGTTACTCTTTAGAAACTGATTAAATGCAAATCGAGAAATTTCAGTATTTTTAATATTAATTTGCTTGTCTTAGCTCATAGATGGTTAGAACTTGTTCACAACCAAAAAGCACAGGGTGGCTTAAGTTACAATCGGTGGCAATGACAGTTGAGTTCTGATCCAGAATAACTTCCTGTGGGAAGAATAGAAATAATTATAATTTCCCCTGGGTAGAATTAATTGTACATGACAAATTCCCAAAATAAAGAGGTATTTTGGTTCAATTTGGTTTGGTTTATCTCCATCTCCCTTTCTCCCCCTCTTTTCATTCTAGTTAAGGTTCTGCCACCAAAACATTCAGTCCTTGAAGGATAAGCTCCTTAGGTCTGACGGCCTCCTAAGGACTATCAGAACAAGGCTTTCACTTTACTAAAAAGATCCAGGGAGATGAACTGACTGGCCAAAATCACAGATACTGGTGGAGCCAGCGCCGAAGAGTCCTCCTGGGATTCCTACTTTATTACCCACTTCTTTTTCCATCCTTCCATGATATAATGAGGTAGTCCATATATTCTTCCTTTGTCTTCCCAGGTAGCTCAGTGATAAAGAATCTGCCTGTCAATGCAAGAGACACAAGAAATGTGGGTTTGATCCCTGGGTCAGGAAGATCCCCTGAAATAGGAAATGGCAACCCACTCGAGTATCTTGCCTGGAAAATTCCATGGACAGAGGACCCTGGTGGGCTACAGTCCCATGGGGTCACAAAGAATTGGACATGACTAAGTGACTGATCAGGAAGCAACAGTTAGAACTGGACATGGAACAACAGACTGGTTCCAAATAGGAAAAGGAGTACGTCAAGGCTGCATACTGTCACCCTGCTTATTTAACTTCTATGCAGAGTACATCATGAGAAACACTGGGCTGTAAGAAGCACAAGCTGGAATCAAGATTGCTGGGAGAAATATCAATAACCTTAGATATGCAGATGACACCACCCCTATGGCAGAAAGTGAAGAACTAAAAAGCGTCTTGATGAAAGTGAAAGAGGAGAGTGAAAAAGTTGGCTTAAAGCTCAACATTCAGAAAATGAAGATCATAGCATCTGGTCCCATCAGTTTATGGGAAATAGATGGGGAAACAGGGGAAACAGTGTCAGACTTTAATTTGGGGGCTGCAAAATCACAGCAGATGGTGATTGCAGCCATGAAATGAAAAGACTCTTACTCCTTGGAAGGAAACTTATGACCAACCTAGATGGCATATTAAAAAGCAGAGACATTACTTTGCCAACAAAGGTCAGTCTAGTCAAGGCTATGGTTTTTCCAGTGGTCATGTATGGATGTGAGAGTTGGAGTGTGAAGAAAGCTGAATGCCGAAGAATTGATGCTTTTGAACTGTGGTGTTGGAGAAGACTCTTGAGAGTCCCTTGGACTGTAGGGAGATCCAACCCATCCATTCTAAAGGAGATCAGTCCTGGGTGTTCTTTGGAAGGAATGATTTTGAAGCTGAAACTCCAGTACTTTGGCCACCTCATGCAAAGAGTTGACTCATTGGAAAAGACTCTGACGCTAGGAGGGATTGGGGGCAGGAGGAGAAGGGGACGAAGGAGGATGAGATGGCTGGATGGCATCACCGACCCGATGGACGTGAGTTTGAGTGAACTCCGGAGTTGGTGATGGACAGGGAGGCCTGGCGTGCTGCAATTCATGGGGTTGCAAAGAGCCAGACACAACTGAGCGACTGAACTGACTGACTGACTAAAGGACTGGTCACAAAGAGTAGAAACAATGAAACTAAGTGATAACTTGTACATACTGTAGATATTCCTGTTTGAATTTTTTTAGAAACATGGGTGCAGTTATCTGTGGGTTCATTTATCCATATGAATGTAAATATGAAAAGGTTTTTGAGTTTCACTTTATTATGCATGGAGTCATTTCTGTGGCAGTTTTTTATTATCTCAGAAAATGTTTAATGAGCTCCTTCTTCAATTGTAATAGGTACTAAGGAAAGTTTTTCAGAGAAGGCAATGGCAACCCACTCCAGTATTCTTGCCTGGAAAATCCCATGGACAGAGGAGCCTGGTAGGCTGCAGTCCATGGGGTCACTAAGAGTTAGACACGACTGAAGCAACTTAGCAGCAGCAGCAGCACCAAGGAAAGTTTTTAGCGTAGAAAACATGTCTGTTATTAGATTATGATTTAATGACAAGAAAAGCATAGTCAATTAATTTGTACTTACCTTGCTCCAAAAAAAATTTGAAGCAAGTAAAAAATATGTAAATACCAAAGTAATTGATTAGATATGGGTTCTTCCCATGGTCACTGAGGCATACACAATTGTAAATACTCACTTGTTCTCTTTTCTTCCTGAACACGCAGCTTAAGCACATCTTCCCAGCTTTCTTGCCTTCAGATGGTGTCATAGTACTGAGTTTCTGGACAACAAACTGAGGGCAGAGGCAAAAAACACTCTCAGACCTAGCACCTAAAACCAATCTTGTGACCATGACACCGCCTCCGCTGGTCTTCCAGCTACACACAGAGGATACAGTGCAGTTGGAATGCCCTATAAAGGCAGTACGACAATGGCGATCAAAGACATGGAGTCTTGGAATGACAGCATAGAGAAGAACCATCCTTGTAAGAAGAACCATCCTCCTACTCCCTTCAAACTTCAAATGACTGTGGTTAGCAAAAGAAATCAACTCAATGGACATGAGTTTGAGCAAGCTCTGGGAGATGGTGAAGGACAGGGAAGCCTGGCATGCTGCAGTCCATGGGGTCACAAAGAGCTGGACACGACTGAACACCGAACAACAACAACAGCATAAGGAACAAATGTCTCTTTTAATGAACTATTAGGCTGTTAGTCTGCATAATCTGATTTACAGCCTGTTTAACCCCAGAGGAATTATTTGTATGGGAAATTTCTAGATTGAGAAACAGTTGCTTAAACCTGAAATAATTCTCATCAGAAATGTTGTACTGGATTAAACTTGCCTTTTTAAGAAAAACTATTTTGTATGAAATGTTCTATGAATGCAAAATTAACAGACTGACAAATGTATTGTATACAGATAAACCTGAAGGTGATACACATATTTGAAATGGAAAAAGGATGGAGATACTACAGGAGATGGTAGTAAGTATATATTTTACTTATAAAAATTGCCAGCTTTTCAGGTTCAGTGGTTAAGACTCTGTGCTTTCAGTGCAGGGAGAGTAGGTTCAATCCCTAGTCAGGGAAATAAGATTTTCCAAGCCATGGCACAACCAAAAGATTTCTTTAAAAGTCAGTTTTCCAAAGTGGTTGTACCATCTTACATTCACTCGAGAAAGAAAAGAGAGTTTTCTTTCTCCAGAAAGTAAAGAGAGTATTCTTGTCAGCACTTGCTACCATCAGTAACTTAAATCTGAGCCATTCTGCTGGGGTTTATATATTTCATTGTGATTTTCATTTGTATTTCCCTGACAAATAATAATATTAGACATCTTTTCATATGCTTATTACTCATTCACATATCTTCCCTGGTGAAGTGTTATTTTAAACCTTGTCTTTGTATTTTATTATAAGAATTCCTTATATATCCTAAACACAATTTTTAAAATCAGATATGTGTTTATCTAAATCAGGTATGAGTTTAAATCAGATATGTGTTTATGTGTAATCTGCGGTTTGTTTCTTTTTTCTTACAGTGTCTTTCAAAAAGCAGATCTTTTTTTATTATGTCCATTTTATCAATTTATTTTTTAATACTTTCTACTTTTTTGTGTCCTTTCTGAGAACTCTTCACCTAACCTAAAGTCAAAGATTTTCTCCAATGCTTTCTTTTGGAAGTTTCATAGACTCATTTTTTATGGATTAGGTTAATCATCTCATTTGAGTTAATTTTTATATGTGGTGTGCAGCAAAGTTGAAATTCACTGCTTTGTATATAACTATCTACATGTTCCAGTACCATTTGTTGAAAAGACTATCCATTCTCCTTTAAATTACCTTAAGTTTGTTAACCTTTATGCTTCGCTAATTCTACACTGTATCCCTGGTGGCTCAGATAGTAAAGAACCTGCCTTCAATGTGGGAGATCTCGGTTATATCCCTAGGTTGGGAAAATCCCCTGGAGGAGGGCATGGCAACCCACTCCAGTATTGCCTGGAAATCCCCATGGACAAAGGTGGTTAGCGTGCTGCAGTCCATGGGGTCGCAAAGAGTCAGGCACAAACTGAGCAACAAAGCACACATTCTGAGATAATTCTTGAAATCAGGTAGTGAAAGTCATTTGATCTTGCTGTCCCTTTAAAAAGTTATTTGTTCTATTCTGGTTTCTTTTCATGTATATTTTTGAGTCAGTTTGTCACAAAAATATATAAAACACTACCCAAATTGCATTCGATTGCAATCATGATGAATCTACAGATTAATTGACAGCAAATTGATTTTATTCGGGATTACCAAAATTCCCAGTTTGTGATCATAGTATATTTCTCTGTTTAATTTGTTTAATTTCTCTCCAAAAGTGTTTTAAAATTTTCAGTATACAGATTTTTAATTATTTAGTAATTTAAACTAACTTTAATTTGTCCCTAAATATTTATGTTTTTTAAAATGAGTTTCCAACTGGTAGGTGCTAACATACAGAATACAATAGATTTTTGGTATGTTGACTCTGCTAAAGACATCTATTGTTTCTAGTCATGTTTTGGTGGACTCCTTAGGATTTTTATCTTGATTATCATCTTATCCACAAGTAAGGATGCAATATTTCCTCTTTCCAAATTTGTCCTTTATTTTCTTTTTCTTACTTGTGCCGACTAAAATCCCTAGTACATTACTGAATAGAAGTTTTGAGATTAGACATCCTTGAGTTGATCCTAGTATTTAGTGGAAGGCATTTGCTCTTTACTGTTATATGTGATAATAGCTGTAGGATTTTGGTTGATGTCCTTTACCAAGTTGAGGAAGTTTCCTTAGGAGTTTTTACTGTGCACCAATGACTTTGCGTGTGTGCATGCGCAGTCACTCCGTTGTGTCCAGCTCTTTTCGACTCCATGGACTGTATGTTGCCCACCAGGCTCCTCTGTCCATGGGATTCTCCAGGCAAGAATACTGGAGTGAGTTGCCTTTTCCTTCTCCAGGGGATCTTCCCAACCCAGGGATCAAATCTACGTCTCCTGCATTGGCAGGCAGATTCTTCACCACTGAGACACCTGGGAAGCCAATGACTTTAAGTTTTGGCAAATAATTTTTCTCCGTTTATTGGGATGATAAAATGGTTTTCTTTTGTTGTCTATTGATATAACAAATTACATTAATTGACTTTTACATGTTGAAACAAATTTCACATATCTGATATGAACTCTCTTTTGTCATGATATATTACTTGTATATTTCTTGAACTGATTTCATAAAATATTATGTAGGATTTGGGATTTATATTAATGAGAGATATTGGTCCTTAGTTTTATTTTATGTAAGGTCTTTGGTTTTTAATATGAGATAATGGTGGAGTCTTTCATTTCTGGAAGAGTTTTTTTTTTTTTTTTCTGATGTTCAAGCTGGTTTTATTTTTATTTATTTATTATTTATTTTTAATTTTAAAATCTTTAATTCTTACATGCATTTCCAAACATGAACCCCCCTCCCACCTCCCTCCCCACAACATCTCTCTGGTCATCCCCATGCACCAGCCCCAAGCATGCTGCACTGACGTAGGGACATAGACTGGCGATTCAATTCTTACATGATAAGTATACATGTTAGAATTCCCATTCTCCCAAATCATCCCACCCTCTCCCTCTCCCTCTGAGTCCAAAAGTCCGTTATACACATCTGTGTCTTTTTTCCTGTCTTGCATACAGGGTCGTCATTGCCATCTTCCTAAATTCCATATATATGTGTTAGTATACTGTATTGGTGTTTTTCTTTCTGGCTTACTTCACTCTGTATAATTGGCTCCAGTTTCATCCATCTCATCAGAACTGATTCAAATGAATTCTTTTTAACGGGCTGAGTAATACTCCATTGTGTATATGTACCACAGCTTTCTTATCCATTCATCTGCTGATGGACATCTAGGTTGTTTCCATGTCCTGGCTATTATAAACAGTGCTGCGATGAACATTGGGGTACATGTGTCTCTTTCAATTCTGGTTTCCTCAGTGTGTATGCCCAGCAGTGGGATTGCTGGGTCATAAGGTAGTTCTATTTGCAATTTTTTAAGGAATCTCCACACTGTTCTCCATAGTGGCTGTACTAGTTTGCATTCCCCAACCAACAGTGTAGGAGGGTTCCCTTTTCTCCACACCCTCTCCAGCATTTATTGCTTGCAGATTTTTGGATCGCAGCCATTCTGACTGGTGTGAAGTGGTACCTCATTGTGGTTTTGATTTGCATTTCTCTAATAATGAGTGATGTTGAGCATCTTTTCATGTGTTTGTTAGCCATCCGTATGTCTTCTTTGGAGAAATGTCTATTTAGTTCTTTGGCCCATTTTTTGATTTGGGTCGTTTATTTTTCTGGAATTGAGCTGCATAAGTTGCTTGTATATTTTGAGATTAGTTGTTTGTCAGTTGCTTCATTTGCTATTATTTTCTCCCATTCAGAAGGCTGTCTTTTCACCTTGCTTATATTTTCCTTTGTTGTGCAGAAGCTTTTTAATTTTAATTAGATCCCATTTGTTTATTTTTGCTTTTATTTCCAGAATTCTGGGAGGTGGATCATAGAGGATCCTGCTGTGATTTATGTCTGAGAAGTGTTTTGCCTATGTTCTCCTCTAGGAGTTTTATAGTTTCTGATCTTACATTTAGATCTTTAATCCATTTTGAGTTTTATTTTTGTGTGCGGTGTTAGAAAGTGATCTAGTTTCATTCTTTTACAAGTGGTTGACCAGTTTTCCCAGCACCACTTGTTAAAGAGATTGTCTTTACTCCATTGTATATTCTTGCCTCCTTTGTCAAAGATAAGGTGTCCATATGTGTGTGGATTTATCTCTGGGCTTTCTATTTTGTTCCATTGATCTATATGTCTGTCTTTGTGCCAGTACCATACTGTCTTGATGACTGTGGCTTTGTAGTAGAGCCTGAAGTCAGGCAAGTTGATTCCTCCAGTTCCATTCTTCTTTCTCAAGATTGCTTTGGCTATTCGAGGTTTTTTGTATTTCCATACAAATCTTGAAATTATTTGTTCTAGTTCTGTGAAAAATGTGGCTGGTAGCTTGACAGGGATTGCATTGAATTTGTAAATTGCTTTGGGTAGTATACTCATTTTCACTATATTGATTCTTCCAGATCCATGAACATGGTATATTTCTCCATCTATTAGTGTCCTCTTTGATTTCTTTCATCAGTGTTTTATAGTTTTCTATATATAGGTCTTTAGTTTCTTTAGGTAGATATATTCCTAAGTATTTTATTCTTTTCGTTGCAATGGTGAATGGAATTGTTTCCTTAATTTCTTTTTCTACTTTCTCATTATTCAGTGTATAGGAATGCAAGGGATTTCTGTGTGTTGATTTTATATCCTGCAACTTTACTATATTCATTGATTAGCTCTAGTAATTTTCTGGTGGAGTCTTTAGGGTTTTCCATGTAGAGGATCATGTCATCTGCAAACAGTGAGAGTTTTACTTCTTCTTTTCCAATTTGGATTCCTTTTATTTCTTTTTCTGCCCTATGATTGCTGTGGCCAAAACTTCCAGAACTATGTTGAATAGTAGCGGTGTGAAAGTGGACACCTTTGTCTTGTTCCTGATTTAGGGGAAATGCTTTCAATTTTTCACCATTGAGGATAATGTTTGCTGTGGGTTTGTCATATATAGCTTTTATTATGTTGAGGTATGTTCCTTCTATTCCTGCTTTCTGGAGAGTTTTTATCATAAATGGATGTTGAATTTTGTCAAAGGCCTTCTCTGCATCTCTTGAGATAATCATATGGTTTTATTTTTTCAATTTGTTATGTGGTGAATTACATTGATTGATTTGCGGAATTGAAGAATCCTTGCATCCAGGGATAAAGCCACTTGGTCATGGTGTATGATCTTTTTAATGTGTTGTTGGATTCTGATTGCTAGAATTTTATTGAGGATTTTTGCATCTATGTTCATCAGTGATATTGGCCTGTAGTTTTC
>NW_017196028.1:0-8670 GCF_001704415.2 Capra hircus
TTTCTACGCGAGCTTTAGCAGCAGTTTCACGCTTCCCTTCGCGTGGATCAAGGAATCTGTGGCTTTCCCTCGAGGCTTTCCACGAAGGCTTCCCAGGAGGCTTTCCCACTGGGCTGTCCCACATGCACCGTGGTGTGGTGTGAGTGGATCCTCGGCTTGAAAGTCGAGGCGTGCGGGAAAACAGGTTTTCGCTGGAATGTACTGAGACTCTCGGGGACTCTGGAAATGGTTCATGACCCTGGAGTTCCTCTCGACTTCCTGTGGAGAGGCCTCTTCTTAGATGCGACCTGAACGCGGGAATTCTTTCTCGACCACGCAGGTAAAGTATCCATCCTCTCGAGTTAGGAGGCGGAAACGGGGCTCTTCTGGATGTGGGCGGACTCTCGTGCTTCCTCTCGAGTGGAGACGGGTATGTCGGGGAACTTCTTGAGTTGCATCAAGGGTGTGAAGGACCCGTTGGAAGTTCCAGAGGTTAGGTGTGATTAGCCTCGAGACGCCTCAGCGGAAATGGGCCTCATCTCGCCTGGTGGGGAGAACTCCTGGATTTTCTCGAGTTGGCGGCAGGAGCTCTCGACTTTACGACGGGGACCTCAGGGACCCGCTCTGGTGGCCTCAGGAAAGGCCAGTCCCCATGCGAGTTTGCTCCGGGGCCTCTCCGGATTACTCTTCCCGTTGATGCCGGGGCCTAAGATCTTGTGTGGAGTCGGTGTGGGAACCTGATGATTCCTCTCCAGTGCTGACATGGATCTCGCGGGTACTTCTGGAGTCTCCCCAGGGGAGTCAGTCCTCGTCTCGATTGGGGGCATGCACGTGCGCTTTCCTCCCGAGCTGTAGCAGCAGTGTCACACTTCCCTTCGCGTGGAACAAGGGATCTGTGGCATTCCCTCGAGGATTTCTCAAGAGGCTTTCCCACGATGCTTTCCCACAGTGCTGTCCCACGTGCACCGTGGTGTGAGTTGATCCTCGGCTTTAAAGTCAAAACAGTGCAGGGAAAACAGGTTTCCCTGGAATGCACTGAGACATCTGGGGGACTCTGGGAATGGTGGCACGACCCTGGAGTTCCTCTCGCTTTTCCTGTGGAGAGCGCCTCCGCTTGAGATGCGACGGGAACGTCGCGAAATCTTTTCCGACCACGCAGGGAAAGGATCAAACCTCTCGAGCTATGAGGCGGAAAGGTGACTCCTCTGGATGTGGGCGGGACTTTCCTGCTTCCTCTCGAGTGGTTACGGGTATGTCGGGGAACTTCTTGAGTTGCAGCAAGGGTGTGAAGGACCCTTTGGAAGTTCCAGAGGTTTAGGTGTGATTTGCCATGGAGACGCCTCAGCGGAAATTGGCCTCATCTCCCCTGGAGGGGAGAACCTCCTGGATTTTCTCGATTTGGGGCAGGTGCTCTCGACTTACGACGGGCACCTCAGGGACCCGCTCTGGTGGCCTCAGGAAAGGCCAGTCCCCATGCGAGTTGCTCGGGGGTCTCTCGGGTTTCCTAACCGTCGATGCTCGGGCCTAAGATCTTGTGTGGAGTCAGTTCCGGAACCTGAGGATTCCTCTTCAGTGCTGACATTGATCTTGGGGTAATTCTGGAGTCTCCCCAGGGGAGTCAGTCCTCGTCTCGAGTGGGGGCATGCACGTGCGCTTTCCTCCCGAGCTGTAGCAGCAGTGTCACGCTTCCCTTCGCGTGGATCAAGGGATCTATGGCTTTCCCTCTAGGCTTTCCCACGAGGCTTTCCCACGAGGCTTTCTCACAGGGCTGTCCCTCGAGCCACCGTGGTGTCAGTCGATCCTCGGCTTTAAAGTCGAGGCAGTGCAGGGAAGACAGGTTTCCCTGGAATGGACTGAGACATCTGGGGGACTCTGGGAATGGTGGCACGACCCTGGAGTTCCTCTCGCCTTTCCTGTGGAGAGTGCCTCCTCTTCAGGATGCGACGGGATCGCCGGGAATTCTTTCCCGACAATGCAGGTAAAGGATCCCTCCTCTCGAGCTAGGAGGCGGAAACGGGGCTCCTCTGGATGTGGGCGGGAGTCTCGTGCTTCCTCTCGAGTGGAGACGGGGTATGTTGGGGAACTTTTGGAGTTGCAGCAAGGGTGTGAATAACCTTTTGAAAGTGCCAGGGTTAGGTGTGATTAGCCTCGAGACAACTCAGCGGAAATGAGCCTCATGTCGCCTGGAGGCGAGAACCTCCCAGATTTTCTCGAGTTGCGGCAGGTGCTCTCGACTTAAGACGGGGACTCAGGGATCCGCTCTGGTGGCCTCAGGAAAGGCCAGTCCCCATGCGAGTTGCTCGGGGGCCTCTCGGATTCCTCTCCCGTTGATGCCAGGGCCTAAGACCTTGTGTGAAGTCGGTGCCGGAACCTGCGATTCCTCTCCAGTGCTGACATGGATCTTGGGGTTCTTCTGGAGTCTCCCCAGGGGAGTCAGTCCTCGTCTCGAGTGGGGGCATGCACTTGCGCTTTCCTCCCGAGCTGTAGCAACAGTGTCACGCTTCCCTTTGCGTGGATCAAGGGATCTGTGGCTTTCCCTCGAGGCTTTCCCACCAGGCATTCCCACGAGGCTTTCCCACAGGGCTGTCCCACGTGCCACCGTGGTGTGAGTCGATCCTCGTTTTGAAAGTCGAGGCAGTGCAGGGAAAACAGGTTTCCCTGGAATGGACTGAGACATCTGGGGGACTCTGGGAATGGTGGCACGACCCTGAAGTTCCTCTCGCCTTTCCTGTGGAGAGCGCCTGCTCTTGAGATGCGATGGGTACGCCAGGAATTCTTTCCCGACTACGCAGGGAAAGGATCCCTCCTCTCGAGCTAGGAGGTGGAAACGGGGCTCCTCTGGATGTGGGCGGGACTCTCGTGCTTCCTCTCGAGTGGAGACGGGTATGTCGGAGAACTTCTTGAGTTGCAGCAAGGATGTGAAGGACCCTTTGGAAGTTCCAGAGTTTAGGTGTGATTACCCTGGTGACGCCTCAGCAGAAATGGGCCTCATCTCGCCTGGAGAGGAGAACCCTCTGGATTTTCTCGAGTTGCGGCAGCTTCTCTCGACTTTAAGACGGGGACCTCAGGGACCCGCTCTGGTGGCCTCCAGGAATGGCCAGTCCCCATGCGAGTGCTCGGGGGCCTCTCGGAATTCCTCTCCTTCGATGCCGGGGCCTAAGAACTTGTGTGGAGTGGGTGGCGGAATCTGAGGATTCCTCTCCAGTGCTGACATGGATCTTGGGGTACTTCTGGAGTCTGCCCAGGGGAGTTAGTCTTCGTCTCGAGTGAGGGCATGCCACGTGCGCTTTCCTACCGAGCTCTAGCAGCAGTTTGACGCTTCCCTTCGCGTGGATCAAGGATCTGTGGCTTTCCCTCGAGGCTTTCCCCACGAGGCTTTCCCAGGAGGCTTTCCACTGGGCTGTCCCACATGCCACCGTGGTGTGAGTGGATCCTCGGCTTGAAAGTCGAGGCCGTGCCGGGGAAAACAGTTTTCGCTAGAATGTACTGAGGACCTCTCGGGGACTCTGGAAATGGTATCATGACCCTGGAGTTCCTCTCGACGTTCCTGTGGAGAGGGCCTCTTCTTAAGATGCGACCTGAACGCCGGAATTCTTTCTCGACCACGCAGGTAAAGTATCCATCCTCTCGAGTTAGGAGGCGGAAACGGGGCTCTTCTGGGATGTGGACGGGACTCTCGTGCTTCCTCTCGAGTGGAGACGGGTATGTCGGGGAACTTCTTGAGTTGCAGCAAGGTGTGAAAGGACCCTTTGGGAGTTCCAGAGGTTAGGTGTGATTAGACTCGAGACGCCTCAGCGGAAATGGGCCTCATCTCACCTTGAAGGGAGAACATCCTGGATTTTATGAGTTGCGGCAGGTGCCTCTCGACTTACGATGGGGACCTCAGGGGACCCGCCTCCGGTGGCCTCAGGAAAGGCCAAACCCATGCGAGTTGCTCGGGGGCCTCTCGGGATTCTCTCTCATCGATGCCAGGGCACAAGGACCTTGTGTGGAGTCGGTTCCAGAACCTGAGGATTCCTCTCCAGTGCTGACAAGGATCTAGGGGTACTTCTGGGAGTCTCCCCAGGGGAGTCAGTCCTCGTCTCTAGTGGGGGCATGCACTTGTGCTTTCCTCCCGAGCTGTAGCTGCAGTGTCATGCTTCCCTTCACGTGGGTCAAGGGATCTGTGCCTTTCCCCAGAGGCTTTCTCAAGAGGCTTTCCCATGGGCTGTCCCACGTGCCACCGTGGTGTGAGTCGATCCTCGGCTTGAAAGTCGAGGCAGTGCAGGGAAAACAGGTTTCCCTGGAATGGACTGAGACATCTGGGGGACTCTGGGAAATGGTGGCACGACCTGGAGTTCCTCTCGCCTTTCCTGTGGAGAGCGCCTCCTCTTGAGATGCCACGGGAACGCCGGGAACTCTTTCCCGACCACGCAGGAAAGGATCCCTCCTCTCGAGCTATGAGGTGGAAATGGGGTTCCTCTGGATGTGGGCGGGACTCTCGTGCTTCCTCTCGAATGGAGACGGGTATGTCGGGGGAACTTCTTGAGTTGCAGCAAGGGTGTGAAGGACCCTTTGGAAGTTCCAGAGGTTAGGTGTGATTAGCCTCGAGACGCCTCAGCGGAAATGGGCCTCATCTCGCCTGGAGGGGAGAACGTCCTGGGATTTTCTCGAGTTGGAGCAGGAGCTCTCCACTTAAGACGGGGACCTCAGGGACCCGCTCTGGTGGCCTCAGGAAAGGCCAGTCCCCATGCGAGTTGCTCGGGGCCTCTCCGGATTACTCTCCCGTTGATGCCGGGGCCTAAGATCTTGTGTGGAGTCGGTGTGGGAACCTGATGATTCCTCTCCAGTGCTGACATGGATCTCGCGGTACTTCTGGAGTCTCCCCAGGGGAGTCAGTCCTTGTCTCGATTGGAGGCATGCACGTGCGATTTCCTCACGAGCTGTAGCAGCAGTGTCACACTTCCCTTTGCGTGGATCAAGGGATCTGTGGCATTCCCTCGAGGATTTCCCAAGAGGCTTTCCACGAGGCTTTCCCCACAGTGCTGTCCCACGTGCCACCGTGGTGTGAGTTGATCCTCATCTTGAAAGTCAAAACAGTGCAGGGAAAACAGGTTTCCCTGGAATGGACTGAGACATCTGGGGGACTCTGGGAATGGTGGCACGACCCTGGAGTTCCTCTCGCTTTTCCTGTGGAGAGCGCCTCCGCTTGAGATGCGACGGGAACGTCGCGAAATCTTTCCCGACCACGCAGGGAAAGGATCAAACCTCTCGAGCTATGAGGCGGAAAGGTGGCTCCTCTGGATGTGGGCGGGACTTTCCTGCTTCCTCTCGAGTGGTTACGGGTATGTCGGGGAACTTCTTGAGTTGCAGCAAGGGTGTGAAGGACCTTTGGAAGTTCCAGAGGTTAGGTGTGATTTGCCTGGAGACGCCTCAGCGGTAATTGGCCTCATCTCCCCTGGAGGGGAGAACTCCTGGATTTTCTCGAATTGGGGCAGGTGCTCTCGACTTACGACGGGCACCTCAGGGACCCGCTCTGGTGGCCTCAGGAAAGGCCAGTCCCCATGCGAGTTGCTCGGGGGCCTCTCGGGTTTCCTAACCGTCGATGCTCGGGCCAAAGATCTTGTGTGGAGTCAGTTCCGGAACCTGAGGATGCCTCTCCAATGCTGACATTGATCTTGGGGTAATTCTGGAGTCTCCCCAGGGGAGTCAGTCCTCGTCTCGAGTGGGGGCATGCACAGTGCGCTTTCCTCCCGAGCTGTAGCAGCATTGTCACGCTTCCCTTCGCGTTGATCAAGGGATCTGTGGCTTTCCCTCTAGGCTTTCCCCACGTGGCTTTCCCACGAGGCTTTCTCACAGGGCTGTCCCACGTGCCACCGTGGTGTGAGTCGATCCTCGGCCTGAAAGTCGAGGCAGTGCAGGGAAAACAGGTTTCCGTGGAATGGACTGAGACATCTGGGGGAATCTGGGAATGTGGCACGACCCTGGAGTTCCTCTCGCCTTTCCTGTGGAGAGTGCCTCCTCTTGAGATGCGACGGGATCGCCGGGAATTCTTTCCCGACAACGCAGGTAAAGGATCCCTCCTCTCGGAGCTAGGAGGCAGAAACGGGGCTCCTCTGGATGTGGGCGGGAGTCTCGTGCTTCCTCTCGAGTGGAGACGGGTATGTCGGGGAACTTTTGGAGTTGCAGCAAGGGTGTGAATAACCTTTTGAAAGTTCCAGAGGTTAGGTGTGATTAGCCTCGAGACAACTCAGCGGAAATGAGCCTCATGTCGCCTGGAGGCCGAGAACCTCCCAGATTTTCTCGAGTTGCGGCAGGTGCTCTCGACTTAAGACGGGGACCTCAGGGAACCGCTCTGGTGGCCTCAGGAAAGGCCAGTCCCCATGCGAGTTGCTCGGGGGCCTCTCGGGATTCCTCTCCCCTTGATGCCAGTTCCTAAGACCTTGTGTGAAGTCGGTGCCGGAACCTGCGATTCCTCTCCAGTGCTGACATGGATCTTGGGGTACTTCTGGAGTCTCCCCAGGTGAGTCAGTCCTCATCTCGAGTGTGGGCATGCACTTGCGCTTTCCTCCCGAGCTGTAGCAACAGTGTCACGCTTCCCTTTGCGTGGATCAAGGGATCTGTGGCTTTCCCTCGAGGCTTTCCCACCAGGCATTCCCACGAGGCTTTCCCACAGGGCTGTCCCACGTGCCACCGTGGTGTGAGTCGATCCTCGTTTTGAAAGTCGAGGCAGTGCAGGGAAAACAGGTTTCCCTGGAATGGACTGAGACATCTGGGGGACTCTGGAATGGTGGCACGACCCTGAAGTTCCTCTCGCCTTTCCTGTGGAGAGCGCCTGCTCTTGAGATGCGATGGGTACGCCAGGAATTCTTTCCCGACTATGCGGGGAAAGGATCCCTCTCTCGAGCTAGGAGGTGGAAACGGGCTCCTCTGGATGTGGCGGGACTCTCGCCGCTTCCTCTCGAGTGGAGACGGGTATGTCGGAGAACTTGTTGAGTTGCAGAAAGGATGTGAAGGACCCTTTGGAAGTTCCAGAGTTTAGGTGTGATTACCCTGGTGACGCCTCAGCGGAAATGGGCCTCATCTCGCCTGGAGAGGAGAACCCTCTGGATTTTCTCGAGTTGGCAGCTTCTCTCAACTTAAGACGGGACCTCAGGGACCCGCTCTGGTGGCCTCAGGAAAGGCCAGTCCCCATGCGAGTTGCTCGGGGGCCTCTCGGGATTTCTCTCCCGTTGATGCCAGGGCCTAAGACCTTGTGTGAGTCGGTGCCGGAACCTGCGATTCCTCTCCAGTGCTGACATGGATCTTGGGGTTCTTCTGGAGTCTCCCCAGGGGAGTCAGTCCTCGTCTCGAGTGGGGCATGCACGTCTCTCGACTTAGACAGACGGGACCTCTCAGGGAACCGCTACTGGGGCCTCAGGAAAGACCAGCGTCCCACATGCGTGAGTCTTGCTCGGGCCTCTCGCGGATCCTCTCCCCTGATGCCAGTTCATAAAACCGTTGTGTGAAGTGCGTGCCGGAACCTGCGATTCCTCTCCAGCTGACTATGATCTTCATGGGGTACTTCTGCGAGTCTCCCCCAGCGTGAGTCAGTCCTCATTCTCGAGTGTGGCGCATGCCACTTGCGCTTTCCCCCGACTGTAGCAACAGTGTTCACAGCTTCCCCTTTGCGTTTGCGATCAAGGCATACTGTGGCTTCCCGTCAGCTTTCCCACCAGGTCGTCCCACGAAGGGCTTTCCCACAGGCGCATGTCCACGTGCCATCGCGTGGTCGTGCAGTCGATCAGCTCGTTTTGAAAGATCGAGGCAGGTGCAGGAAAACAGTTTCCCTGGAATGGACTGAACATCTGGGTACTGCTGGGAATGGTATCGGCACGACCGCTCTGAAGTTCTCTCCTCTCGCCTTTCCCTTGTGGAGAGCCGTCCTCCTCTTGAGATCGATGGGTACCCGGAATTCTTTCCCGACTATGCGGGAAAGGACTCCTCCTCTCGAAGCTAGGAAGTGGAAACGGGGCTCCTCTCGGAATGCTGGGCGGCACTCCGCGCTTCCTCTACGAATTGTGAGTACGACGCGTATTGTCGGAGCAGACTTGTGAGTCTGCAGAAAGGATGTGAAGGACCCTTGAAGTTCCAAGAGTTTTAGCTGTGTACCCGGTGACCGCCTTCACGTAAATGGTGCCTCATCTCGCTGAGAGGGAGAACGGGCCTCTGGTTTTCCTCCGGGAGTTGCAGAACAAAAACGGCAGCGTTCTGCAACTTAAGGACGGGGGACACTACAGGGACCCGCTCTGTGTGCGCCCTCAGGAAAAGCGCCAGCCCCCATCGAAGTTCTCGGGGGACTCCCTGCGAGATTCTCTCCCCGTTGATGCCAGGCGCCTAAACCCTTGTGTTGAAGTGCGGGTGCCCGCCCCGGAACCCCCGCCGCCCTCGATTCCCTCATCCAGATGCACTGACAATGGATCTTTGGTGGGTTCTCGCGGAGTCTCCCAGGCGGAGTCACGTACATTGCCAGGGCGAAACCTGTTTCCCCTGCAACTGCCCTCGACTTTCAGAAACGAGGATCGACTCACACCACGGTGGCACGTGGGACAGCCCTGTGGAAAGCTCGTGGGAATGCCTTGGTGGGAAAGCCTCGAGGGAAAGCCCACAGATCCTTTATCCACGCAAAGGGAAGCGTGACACTGTGCTTACCAGCATCGGGAGGAAAGCGCA
>NW_017196029.1:0-8670 GCF_001704415.2 Capra hircus
GGGGCCTCTCGGGTTTCCTCTCCCGTCGATGCTGGGGCCTAAGACCTTGTGTGGAGTCAGTGCCGTAACCTGAGGATTCCTCTCCAGTGCTGACATGGATCTTAGGGTACTTCTGGAATCTCCCCAGGGAAGTCAATCCTTCGTCTCGATTGGGGCATGCACGTGCGATTTCCTCCCGAGCTGTAGCCACAGTGTCACGCTTCCCTTCGCGTGGATCAAGGGATCTGTGGCTTTCCCTTTGAGGCTTTCCCAGGAGGCTTTCCACAAGGCTGTCCCACGTGCCACCGTGGTGTGAGTCGATCCTAGGCTTGAAAGTCGAGCCAGTGCAGGGAAAACAGGTTTCCCTGGAATGAACTGAGGCATCTGTGGGACTCTGGGAATGGTGGCACGACCTGGAGTTCCTCTCGCCTTTTCTGTAAAGAGTGACTCCCCTTGAGATGCGACGGGAATGCCGGGATTCTTTCCCGAGCACGAAGGGAAAGGATCCCTCTTCTCGAGCTAGGAGGCGGAAACGGGGCTCCTCTGGATGTGGGCGTGACTCTCGTGCTTCCTCTCGAGTGGAGACGGGTATGTCGGGGAACTTCTTGAGTTGCAGAAAGGGTGTGAAGAACCCTTTGGAAGTTCCAGAGGTTAGGTGTGATTTGCCTCGAAACGCCTCAGCGGAACGGGCCTCATCTCGCCTGGAGGGGAGAACCTCCTGGATTTTCTCGAGTGTCGGCAGGTGCTCTCGACTTACGACGGGGACCACACGGACCCGCTCTGCGGCCTCCAGGAAAGGCCACTCCCATGCGAGTTGCTCGGGGGCCTCTAGGGATTCCTCTCCCGTCGATGCCGGGGCCTAAGACCTTGTGTGGAGTCGGTGCCGGAACCTGAGGATTCCTCTCCAGTGCTGACATGGATCTTGGGGTACTTCTGGAGTCTCCAAGGGAGTCAGTCCTCGTCTCGAGTGGGGGCATTCATGAGCGCATTTCTCCCGAGCTGTAGCAGCAATGTCACACTTCTATTCGCCGTGGATCAAGGATCTGTGGCTTTCCCTCGAGGCTTTCCCACAAGGCTTTCCCACGAGGATTTCCCATATGGCTGTCCCACGTGCCACCGTGGTGTGAGTCGATCCTGGGCTTGAAAGTCGAGGAATTGCAGGGAGAACAGGTTTCCCTGGAATGGACTGAGAAATGTGGGGGACTCTGGGAATGGTGGCACGACCCTGGAGTTCCTCTCGCCTTTCCTGTGGAGAGCGCCTCTTCTTTGACATGCTATGGGAACGCGGGAATTCTTTCCCGACCACGCAGGGAAAGGATCCCTCCTCTCGAGCTATGAGGCAGACACTGGGCTCCTCTGGATGTGGGCGGGACTGTCGTGCTTCCTCTCGAATGGAGACGGGTATGTCGGGGAACTAATTGGAGTTGCAGTAAGGGTGTGAAGGACCCTTTGGAAGTTTCAGAGGTTAGGTGTGATTAGCCTCGAGACACATCAGGGGAAATGGGCCTCATCTCGCCTGGATGGGGGAACCTCCTGGATTTTCTCGAGTGTCGGCAGGTGCTCTCGACCTAGGATGGGGACCACAGGGACCCGCTCTGCTGGCCTCAGGAAAGGCCAGTCCCCATGCGAGTTGCTCCGGGGCCTCTAGGGATTCCTCTCCCGTCGATGCCGGGGCCTAAGACCTTGTGTGGAGTAGGTGCCGGAACTAGAGGATTCCTCTCCAGTGCTGACATGGATCTTGGGGTACTTCTGGAGTCTCCCAAGGGGAGTCAGTCCTCGTCTCGAATGGGGGCATGCACGTGGGCTTTCCTCCCGAGCTGTAGCAGCACTGTCACGCTTCCCTTCGCGTGGATCAAGGGATCTGTGGCTTTCCCTCGAGGCTTTCCCACGAGGCCTTCCTCAGGGCTGTCCCACGTTCCACCGTTCCGTGTGTGTGAGTGGATCCTCGGCTTGAAAGTCGAGGCAGTGAAGGGAAAACAGGTTTCCCTGGAATGGACTGAGACATCTGGGGGACTCTGGGAATGCTGGCACGACCCTGGAGTTCTTCTCGCCTTTCCCTGTGGAGAGCGCCTCCTCTTGAGATGCAACGGGAATGCCGGGATTCGTTTCCCGACCACGCAGTGGAAGTATCACTCCACTCGATCTAGGAGGCCGAAACGGGGCTCCTTTGGATGTGGGCGGAACTCTCTTGCTTCCACTCAATTGGAGACGGGTATGTCGGGGAACTTCTGAGTTGCAGAAAGGGTGTGAAGAACCCTTTGGAAGTTCCAGAGGTTAGGTGTGATTTGCCTCGAAACGCCTCAGCGGAAACGGGCCTCATCTCGCCTGGAGGGGAGAACCTCCTGTATTTTCTCGAGTGTCGGCAGGTGCTCTCGACTTACGACGGGGACACACGGACCCGCTCTGCTGGCCTCAGGAAAGGCCACTCCCCATGCGAGTTGCTCGGGGGGCCTCTAGGGATTCCTCTCCCGTCGATGCCGGGGCCTAAGACCTTGTGTGGAGTCGGTGCCGGAACCTGAGGATTCCTCTCCAGTGCTGACATGGATCTTGGGGTACTTCTGGAGTCTCCCAAGGGGAGTCAGTCCTCGTCTCGAGTGGGGGCATTCATGAGCGCATTTCTCCCGAGCTGTAGCAGCAATGTCACACTTCTATTCGCGTGGATCAAGGGATCTGTGGCTTTCCCTCGAGGCTTTCCCACAAGGCTTTCCCACGAGGATTTCCCATATGGCTGTCCCACGTGCCACCGTGGTGTGAGTCGATCCTGGGCTTGAAAGTCGAGGAATTGCAGGGAGAACAGGTTTCCCTGGAATGGACTGAGAAATGTGGGGGACTCTGGGAATGGTGGCACGACCCTGGAGTTCCTCTCGCCTTTCCTGTGGAGAGCGCCTCTTCTTGACATGCTATGGGAACGCCGGGAATTCTTTCCCGACCACGCAGGGAAGGATCCCTCCTCTCGAGCTATGAGGCAGACACTGGGCTCCTCTGGATGTGGGCGGGACTGTCGTGCTTCCTCTCGAATGGAGACGGGTATGTCGGGAACTAATTGAGTTGCAGTAAGGGTGTGAAGGACCCTTTGGAAGTTTCAGAGGTTAGGTGTGATTAGCCTCGAGACACAATCAGGGGAAATGGGCCTCATCTCGCCTGGATGGGGGAACCTCCTGGATTTTCTCGAGTGTCGGCAGGTGCTCTCGACTAGGATGGGGACCACAGGGACCCGCTCTGCTGGCCTCAGGAAAGGCCAGTCCCCATGCGAGTTGCTCCGGGGCCTCTAGGGATTCCTCTCCCGTCGATGCCGGGGCCTAAGACCTTGTGTGGAGTAGGTGCCGGAACTAGAGGATTCCTCTCCAGTGCTGACATGGATCTTGGGGTACTTTCTGGAGTCTCCCCAAGGGGAGTCAGTCCTCGTCTCGAATGGGGGGCATGCACGTGGGCTTTCCTCCCGAGCTGTAGCAGCACTGTCACGCTTCCCTTCGCGTGGATCAAGGGATCTGTGGCTTTCCCTCGAGGCTTTCCCCACGAGGCCTTCCTCAGGGCTGTCCACGTTCCAGCCGTGGTGTGAGTGGATCCTCGGCTTGAAAGTCGAGGCAGTGAAGGGAAAACAGGTTTCCCTGGAATGGACTGAGACATCTGGGGGACTCTGGGAATGCTGGCACGACCCTGGAGTTCTTCTCGCCTTTCCTGTGGAGAGCGCCTCCTCTTGAGATGCAACGGGAAACGCCGGGATTCGTTCCCGAGACCACGCAGTGGAAGTATCACTCCACTCGATCTAGGAGGCCGAAACGGGGCTCCTTTGGATGTGGGCGGAACTCTCTTGCTTCCACTCAATTGGAGACGGGTATGTCGGGGAACTTTCTTGAGTTGCAGAAAGGGTGTGAAGAACCCTTTGGAAGTTCCAGAGGTTAGGTGTGATTTGCCGTCGAAACGCCTCAGCGGAAACGGGCCTCATCTCGCCTGGAGGGGAGAACCTCCTGGATTTTCTCGAGTGTCGGCAGGTGCTCTCGGACTTACGACGGGGACCACACGGACCCGCTCTGCTGGCCTCAGGAAAGGCCACTCCCCATGCGAGTTGCTCGGGGCCTCTAGGGATTCCTCTCCCGTCGATGGCCGGGGCCTAAGACCTTGTGTGGAGTCGGTGCCGGAACCTGAGGATTCCTCTCCAGTGCTGACATGGATCTTGGGGTACTTCTGGAGTCTCCCAAGGGGAGTCAGTCCTCGTCTCGTGTGGGGGCATTCATGAGCGCATTTCTCCCCGAGCTGTAGCAGCAATGTCACACTTCTATTCGCGTGGATCAAGGGATCTGTGGCTTTCCCTCGAGGCTTTCCCACAAGGCTTTCCCACGAGGATTTCCCATATGGCTGTCCCACGAGCCACCGTGGTGTGAGTCGATCCTGGGCTTGAAAGTCGAGGAATTGCAGGGAGAACAGGTTTCCCTGGAATGGACTGAGAAATGTGGGGGACTCTGGGAATGGTGGCACGACCCTGGAGTTCCTCTCGCCTTTCCTGTGGAGAGCGCCTCTTCTTGACATGCTATGGGAACGCCGGGAATTCTTTTCAGGTCCACGAAGGGAAAGGATCCCTTCCCTCGATCTAGGAGGTGGAAACGAGGCTCCTCTGGATGTGGGCGGGACTCTCGTGCTTCCTCTCGAGTGGAGACGGGTATGTCGTGGAACTTCTTGAGTTGCAGCAAGGGTGTGAAGGACCTTTTGAAGTTCCAGAGGTTAGGTGTGATTAGCCTCGAGACGCCTCAGCGGAAATGGGACTCAGCTCGCCTGGAGGGGAGAACCTCCTGGATTTTCTCGAGTTGCGGCAGGTGCTCTCGGACTTACGACGGGGACCTCAGGGACCCGCTGTGGTGTCCTCAGGGAAAGACCAGTCCCCATGCGAGTTGCTCTGGGTCCTCTCGGGGATTCCTCTCCCGTCGATGCCAGGGCCTAAGATCTTGTGTAGAGTCGGTGCTGGAACCTGAGGATTCCTCTCCAGTGCTGACATGGATCTTGGGGGACTTCTGGCGTCTCCCAGTGCAGTCAGCCCTCTACTCGAGTGGGGGGCATGCACGTGTGCTTTCCTTCCGAGCTCTAGCACACTGTCGCGCTTCCCTTCGCGTGGATCAAGGGATCAGGGGCTTTCCCTCGAGGCTTTCCCCACGAGGCTTTCCCACAAGGCTTTCCCACGAGGCTTTCCCACGGCGCTGTCCCACGTGACACCGTGGTGTGAGTCCATCCTCGGCTAGAAAGTCGAGGCAGTGCAGGGAAAACAGGTTTCCCTGGAATGGACTGAGACATCTGGGCGACTCTGGGAATGGTGATACGACCCTGGAGTTCCTCTCGCCTTTCCTGTGGGAGAGCGCCTCCTTTTGAGATGCGTTGGGAACGCCGGGAATTCTTTCACGAACACGCAGGGAAAGGATCCGCTCCTCTCGGGCTAGGAGGTGGAAACGGGGCTCCTCTGGATGTGGTTGGGACTCTCGTGCTTCCTCTCGAGTGGATACTTGTATGTCGGGTAACTTCTTGAGTTGCAGCAAGGGTGTGATGAACACTTTGGAAGTTCCAGATGTTAGATGCAATTAGCCTCGAGACGCCTCAGCGGAAATGTGCCTCATCTCGCCTGGAGGGGAGAACCTCCTGGATGTTCTCGAGTTGCGGCAGGTGCTCTCGAATTACGACGTGGACCACAGGGACCCGCTCTGGTGGCCTCAGGAAAGGCCAGTACCCTTGCGAATTGCTCGGGGGGCCTCTCGAGATCCTCTCCCGTCGATGCCCGGGCCTAATACCTATTGTGGAGTCGGTGCCGGAACCTGAGGATTCCTCTCCAGTGCTGACATGGTGACTGGGGTACTTCTGGAGTCTCCCCAGGGGACTCAGTCCTTGTCTCTATTGGGGACATGCCCGTGCGCTTTCCTCCCGAGCTGTAGCAGCAGTTTCACGCTTCCCTTCTCTTGGATCAATGGATCTGCGGCTTTCCCTCGAGGCTTTCCCCGAGGCTTTCCCACGATGCTTTCCCACAGGGCTGTCCCAAGTGCCACCGTGGTGTGAGTCGATCCTCGCTTGAAAGTTGACGCAGTGCAGGGAAAACAGTTTTCCCTGGAATGGACTGAGACACCCAGGGGTCTCTGGAAAGGTGGCACGACCCAGGAGTTCTTTCGCCTTTCCTGTGGAGAGCTCTCCACTTTAGATGCGACGGGAACGCCGGGAATTCTTTCACGTCCACGAAGGGTAGGATCCCTTCCTCGATCTAGGAGGCGGAAACGGGGCTCTCTGGATGTGGGCGGGACTCTCGTGTTTCCTCTCGAGTGGAGACGGGTATGTCGTGGAACTTCTTGAGTTGCAGCAAGGATGTGAAGGACCTTTGAAGTTCCAGAGGTTAGGTGTGATTAGCCTCGAGACGCCTCAGCGGAAATGGGACTCAGCTCGGCCTGTAGGGGAGAACCTCCTGGATTTTCTTGAGTTGCGGCAGGTGCTCTCGACTTACAACGGGGACCTCAGCGACCCGCTGTGGTGGCCTCAGGAAATGCCAGTCCCCATGCGAGTTGCTCTGGGTCCTCTCGGATTCTCTCCCGTCGATGCCGGGGCCTAAGATCTTGTGTGGAGTCGGTGCTGGAACCTGAGGATTCTCTCCAGTGCTGACATGGATCTTGGGGGACTTCTGGCGTCTCCCAGTGCAGTCAGTCCTCTACTCGAGTGAGGGCATGCACGTGCGCTTTCCTTCCGCGCTCTAGCAGCAGTGTCGCGCTTCCCATCGCGTGGATCAAGGATCAGGGGCTTTCCCTCGAGCTTTCCCACGAGGCTTTCCACGAGGCTTTCCCACGAGGCTTTCCACGAGGCTTTCCCACACGCTTTCCCACAACGCTTTCGCACCAGGCTTTCCACGAGGATTTCCCTCAGTGATGTCCCACGTGCCACAGTGGTGTCAGTCGATCCTCGGTTTGAAAGTCGAGGCAGTGCCGGGGAAACAGGCTTCCCTGGAATGGACTGAGACATCTGGGGGACTCTAGGAATGGTGGCACGACCCTGGAGTTCCTCTCGCCTTTCCTGTGGAAAGCGCCCCCTCTTGAGATGTGACGGGAACGCCGGGAATTCTTTTCCGAACACGCAGGGAAAGGATCACTCCTGTCGGGCTAGGAGGAGGAAAAGGGCTCCTCTGGATGTAGGCGGGACTCTCGTGCTCCCTCTCGAGTGGAGACGGGAATCTCGCGGAACTTGTTGAGTTGGGAGCAAGGGTGTGAAGGACCCTTTGGAAGTTCCAGAGTTTAGGTGAGAATAGCCTCGAGACGCCTCAGCGGAAATGGGCCTCATCTCGCCTGGAGAGGAGAACCTCCTGGATTTTCTCGAGTTGCAGCAGGTGCTCTCGACTTAAGACGGGGACCTCAGGGACCCCGCTCTGGTGGCCTCGGGAAAGCCCAGTCCCCGTGCGAGTTGCTCGGGGGCCTCTCGGGATTCCTCTCCATCGATGCTAGGGCCTAAGTCCTTGTGTGGAGTCGGTGCCGACACCTGAGGATTCCTCTCCAGTGCTGACATGGATCTTGGGGTACTTCTGGAGTCTCCCAGGGGAGTCAGTCCTCGTCTCGAGTGGGGGCATGCACGTGGGCTTTCTTCACGAGCTGTAGCAGAAGTGTCACCCTTCCCTTCGCGTGGATCAACTGATCTGTGGCTTTCCCTCGAGGCTTTTTTCCCACGAGGTTTCTTTACACACACGGCTGTCCCACGTGCCACCGGGGTGTGAGTCGATCCTCGGCTTGAAGGTCGAGGCAGTACAGGGAAAACAGGTTTCCCTGGAATGGACGGAGACATCTGGTTGACTCTGGGAATGGTGGCACGACCCTGGAGTTCCTCTCGCCTTTCCTGTGGAGAGCGCCTCCTCTTGAGATGCGACGGGAATGCCGGGAAATCTTTCCCGACAACGCAGGGAAAGGATCCCTCCTCTCGAGCTAGGAGGCGTAAACGGGGCTCCTCTGGATGTGGGCAGGACTCTCGTGCTTCCTCTCGAGTGGAGACGGGTATGTCGGGGAACTTGTTGAGTTGCAACAATGGTGTGAAGGACCCTTTGGAAGTTCCAGACGTTAGGTGTGATTAGCCTCGAGACGCCTCAGCGGAAATGGGCCTCAACTCGCCTGGAGGGGAGCACCTCCTGGATGTTCTCGAGTCGTGGCAGGTGTTCTCGTCTTACAACGGGGACCTCAGGGACCCGCTCTGGTGGCCTCAGGAAAGGCCAGTCCCCATGCGAGTTGCTCGGGGGCCTCTCAGGATTCCTCTCCCGTTGATGCCGGGCCTAAGATCTTGTGTGGAGTGGATGCGGAACCTGAGGATTCCTCTCCAGTGCTGACGTGGATCTTGGGGTACTTCTGGAGTCTCCCCAGGGGATTCAGTCCTCGTCTCGAGTGGGGGCATGCACGTACGCTTTCCTCCGGAGCTGTAGCAGCAGTGTCGCGCTTCCCTTCGCATGGATTAAGGGATCTGTGGCTTTCCCTCGAGGCTTTCCCACAGGGGCTGTCCCACGTGCCACCGTAGTGTGAGTCAATCCTCGGCTTGAAAGCCGAAGCAGTGCAGGGAAAACAGGTTTCCCTGGAATGGACGGAGACATCTGGGGACTCTGGGAATGGTAGCACGGCCCTGGAGTTCCTCTCGGCTTTCCTGTGGAGAGTGCCTCCTCTTGAGAGTGTGACGGGAACACCGGGAATTCTATCCCGATCACAC
>NW_017196030.1:0-8670 GCF_001704415.2 Capra hircus
TATCAAACGCTTATCCGGAGGCAGTTGCAAGCAGAAGGATTCCAGTAGAGGCCCGGCAATGACCAGTATGCCACGACGATGGAGCAGGTAGAGTGACAAGAGCCATCAGAGTGAGCGAGCGTTTGACCGTGCAAGCCCGGAGAGAGGGTCTTGTCCCGCTGCGTGGTGGGGGGGAGAGAATTCCGCGTTCCTTCGTCCTCGCATCTCAAGAGGAGGCGCTCCTCCACAGGAAAGGCGAGAGGAACTCCAGGGTCGTGCACCATTCCCAGAGTCCCCCAGATATCTCAGTCCATTCCAGGGAAACCTGTTTTCCCTGCACTGCCTCGACTTTCAAGCCGAGGATCGACACACCACCTTGGCACGTTGGACAGCCCTCTGGGAAAGCCTCGTGGGAAAGCCTAGTGGAAAGACTCGAGGAAAGCCCCTGATCCCTTGATCCACGTGAAGAGAAGCGTGACACTGCTGCTAGAGTTCGGGAGGAAAAGCGCACGTGCATGCACCCCTCGAGACGAGGACTGACTCCCCTGGGGAGACTCCAGAAGTACCCCAAGATCCATGTCAGCACTGGAGAGGAATCCTCAGGTTCCGGCACCCACTCCACAAAGATCTTAGGCCCCGGCATCGCCGAGAGAGGAATCCAAGAGGCCCCCGAGAAACTCGCATGGGGGACTGGCCTTTCCTGAGGGCACCAGAGCGGGTCCCTGAGGTCCCCATCGTAAGTCGAGAGCCATGCCGCAACTCGAAGAAAATACCAGGAGGTTCTCCCCTCCAGGCAAGATGAGGCCCATTTCCGCTGAGGCGTCTCCGAGGCTAATCACACCTAACCTCTGGAACTTCCAAAGGGTCCTTCACACCCTTGCTGCAACTCAAGAAGTTCCCCGTACATACCCGTCTCCACTAGAGAGGAAGCACGAGAGTCCCGCCCACATCCAGAGTAGTCCCGTTTCCGCCTCCCAGCTCGAGAGGCGGGATCCTTTCCCTTCCTGGTTCGGTCAATAATTCCCGGCGTTCCCGTCGCATCTCAAGAGGAGGCGCTCTCCACAGGAAAGGTGAGAGGAACTCCAGGGTCGTGCCACCATTCCCAGAGTCCCCCAGATGACTCAGTCCATTCCAGGGAAACCAGTTTTCCTTGCACTGCCTCGATTTCAAGCCGAGGATCGACTCACACCATGGTGGCACGTGGGACAGCCCTGTGGGAAAGGCCTCGTGGGAAAGCCTCGTGTGAAAAGCCTCGGAGCCGGAAAGCCACAGATCCCTTGATCCAGGCGAAGGGAAGCGTGACACTGTTGCTACAGCTCGGGAGGAAATCGCTCGTGCATGCCCCCACTCGAGACGAGGACTGACGCCCCTGGGGAGACTCCAGAAGTACCCCAAGATCCATGTCAGCACTGGAGAGGAATGCTCAGTTTCTGGCACCGACTCCACATAAGGTCTTAGGCCCCCGGATCGACGTGAGAGGAATCCCGAGAGGCCCCTCGAGCAACTCGCATGGGGACTGGCCTTTCCTGAGGCCACCAGAGCGGGTCCCTGAGGTCCCCGTCGTAAGTCGAGAGCACCTGCCGCAACTCGAAAAATCCAGGAGGTTCCTCGCCTCCAGGCGTGAATGAGGCCCATTTCCAATGAGGCGTCTCGAGGCTAATCACACCTAACCTCTGCAACTTCCAAAGGGTCCTTTCACACCCTTGCTGCAACTCAAGAAGTTCCCCGACATACCCGTCTCCACTCGAGAGGAAGCACGAGAGTCCCGCCCACATCCAGAGGTAGCCCCAGTTTCCTGCCTCCTTAGCTCGAGAGGAGGGATCCTTTCCCTGCGTGTCTCGCGAAAGAATTTCCGGCGTTTCCGTCGCATCTCAAGAGGAGGCGCTCTCCACAGGAAAGGTGAGAGGAACTCCAGGCTCGTGCCACCATTCCAGAGTACCCCAGATGCCTCAGTCCATTCCAGGGAAACCTGTTTTCCCTGCCACTGCCTCGACTTTCAAGCCGAGGATCGACTCACACCATGGTGGCTCGTGGGACAGCCCTGTGGGAAAGCCTCGTGGGAAAGCCTCGTGGGAAAGCCTCGAGGGAAAGCCACAGATGTCTTGATCCACGCGAAGGGAAGCGTGACACTGCTGCTACACCTTGGGAGGAATGCGCACGTGCATGCCCCCATAAGAGACGAGGACTGACTCACCTGGGGAAACTCCAGAAGAACCCCACGATCCATGTCAGCACTCGAGAGAAATCCACAGTTTCCGGCACCGACTCCACACAAGGTCTTTGGCCCCGGCATCGACGGGAGAGGAATCCCGAGAGGCCCCCGAGCAACTCGCATGGGGACTGGCATTTCCTGAGGCCACAAGAGCGTGTCCCTGAGGTCCCCGTCATAAGTTGAGAGCACCTGTCGCAATTGGAGAAAATACAGGAGGTTCTCCCCTCCAGGAGAGATGAGGCCCATTTCCACTGAGGCGTCTCGAGGCTAATCACACCTACCCCTGGTACTTCCAAAGGGTCCTTCACACCCTTGCTGCAACTCAAGAATTTCCACGACATAGCCGTCTCCACTCGAGACGAAGAACGAGAGTCCCGCCCACATCCAGAGGAACCCGTTTCCGCCTACTAACTCGAGAAGATGGATCCTTTCCTAGCGTGGACGGGAAAGAATTCCCGGCGTTCCCGTCGCATCTCAAGAGGAGGCGCTCTCCACAGAAAAGGCGAGAGGAACTCCAGGGTCGTGCCACCATTCCCAGAGTCCCCCAGATGTCTCAGTCCATTCCTGCGAAACCTGTTTTCCCTGAACTGCCTCTACTTTCAATCCGAGGATCGACTCACACAACGGTGGCACGTGGGACAGCCCAGTGGGAAAGCCTCTTGGGAAAGCCTCGAGGGAAAGCCTCGAGGGAAAGCCACACATCCCTTGATCCACGCGAAGGGAATCGTGACACTGCCACTACAGCTCGGGAGGAAATCGTACCTGCATGCCCCCAATGGAGACGAGGACTGACGCCCCTGGGGAGACTCCAGAAGTACCCCAAGATCCATGTCAGCACTGGAGAGGAATCCTCAGGTTCCGCCACCCACTCCACACAAGGTCTTAGGCACCGGCATCGACGGGAGAGGAATCCCGAGAAGCCCCCGAGCAACTCGCATGGTGGACTGGCCTTTCTTGAGGCCACCAGAGCGGGTCCCTGAGGTCCCCGTCGTAAGTCGAGAGCACCTGCCGCAACTCGAGAAAATCCAGGAGGTTCTCCCCTCCAGGCGTGAAGAGGCCCATTTCCAATGAGGCGTCTCGAGGCTAATCACACCTAACCTCTGCAACTTCCAAAGGGTCCTTCACACCCTTGCTGCAACTCAAGAAGTTCCCCGACATACCCGTCTCCACTCGAGAGGAAGCACGAGAGTCCCGCCCACATCCAGAGGAGCCCCGTTTCCGCCTCCTAGCTCAAGAAGAGGGATCCTTTCCCTGCGTGTTCGGGAAAGAATTCCCGGCGTTCACGTCGCATCTCAAGAGGAGGCGCTCTCCACAGGAAAGGCGAGAGGATCTCCAAGGTCGTGCCACCATTCCCAGAGTCCCCCAGATGTCTCAGTACATTCCAGGGAAACCTGTTTTCCTTGCACTGCTTCGACTTTCAAGCCGAGGATCGACTCACACCACGGTGGCACGTGGGACAGCCCTGTGGGAAAGCCTCGTGGGAAAGCCTCGAGGGAAAGCCCCTGATCCCTTGATTCACGCGAAGGGAAGCGTGACACTGCTGCTACAGCTCGGGAGAAAAGCTTCCGTGTTTGCCCCCACTCGAGATGAGGACTGACTCCCCTGGGGAGACTCCAGAAGTACCCCAAGATCCATGTCAGCACTGGAGAGGAATCCTCCGGTTCCGGCATCGACTCCACACAAGGACTTACGCCCCGGCATCGACGGGAGAGGAATCCCGAGAGGCCCAATAGCAACCCGCATGGGGAGTGGCCTTTCCTGAGGCCACCAGAGCGGGTCCCTGAGGTCCCCGTCGTAAGTCGAGAGCACCTGCCGCAACTCGAAAAACTCCAGGAGGTTCTCCCCTCCAGGCGAGATGAGGCCCATTTCTGCTGAGGCGTCTCAAGGCTAATCACACCTAACCTCTGGAACTTCCAAAGGGTCCTTCACACCCTTGTTGTAACTCAAGAAGTTCCCCGACATACTCGTCTCCACTCGAGAGGAAACACTAGAGTCCCGCCCCCATCTAGAGGAGCCCCGTTTCCGCCTCATAGCTCGAGAGGACGGATCCCTTCCCTGCGTGTTCTGGAAAGAATTCCCGGCGTTCCCTCTGCATCTCAAGAAGAGGGGCTCTCCACTGGAAAGGCAAGAGGAACTCCAGTGTCGTGCCACCATTCCCAGGGTCCCCCAGATGTCTCAGTCCATTCCAGGGAAACCTGTTTTCCCTGCACTGCCTCGACTTTCAAGCCGAGGATCCACGCATACCACGGTGGCACGTGGGACAGCCCTGTGGGAAAGACTCGTGGGAAAGCCTCGAGGGAAAGCCACAGATCCCTTGATCCACGTGAAGGGAAGCGTGACTCTGCTGCTACAGCTCGAGAGGAAAGCGCACGTGATTGCCCCCACTGGAGACGAGAACTGACTCCCCTGGGGAGACACCAGAAGTACCCCAAGATCCATGTCAGCACTGGAGAGTTATCCTCAGGTTCCGGCATCAACTCCACACAAGGTCTTAGGCCCCGGAATCGACGGGAGAGGAATCCCGAGAGGCCCAATAGCAACTCGCATGTGAACCCGCCTTTCCTGAGGCAACCAGAGCGGGTCCCTGAGGTCCCCGTCGTAAGGTGAGAGCACCTGCCGGAACTCGAGAAAGTCCAGGAGGTTCTCCTCTCCAGGCGAGATGAGGCCCGTTTCCGCTGAGGCGTCACCAGGGTAATCACACCTAAGCTCTGGAACTTCCAAAGGGTCCTTCACACCCTTGCTGCAACTCAAGAAGTTCCCCGACATACCCGTCTCCACTCGAGAGGAAACACGAGACTCCTGAACACATCCAGAGGAGCCCCGTTTCCGCCTCCTAGCTCGAGAGGAGGGATCCTTTCCCTGCGTGGTTGGGAAAGAATTCCCGGCGTTCCTGTCGCATCTCAAGAGGAGACGCTCTCCACAGGAAAGGTGAGAGGTACTCCAGGGTCATGCCACCATTCCCAATGTCCCCCAGATGTCTCAGTCCTTTCCAGGGAAACAGGTTTTCCCTGCACTGCCTCGACTTTCAAGCCGAGGATCGACTCACACCACGGTGGCACGAGGGACAGCCCTGTGGGAAAGCTTCTAGGGAAAGCCTCGTGGGAAAGCCTCGAGGGAAAGCCACCGATCCCTTGATCCAAGTGAAGGGAAGCGTGACTCTGCTACTAGAGCTCGGGAGGAAAGCGCACGTGGATGCCCCCACTCAAGACGAGGACTGACTCCCCTAAGGAGACTCCAGAAGAACCCCTAGATCCAAGTCAGCACTGGAGAGGATTCCTCAGGTTCCAGCACCGACTCCACACAAGGTCTTAGGCCCAGGCATCGACGGGAGAGGAATCCCGAGAGGCCCCTCGAGCAACTCGCCATGGGGACTGGCCTTTCCTGAGGCCACCAGAGCGGGTCCCTGAGGTCCCCGTCGTAAGTCGAGAGCACCTGCCGCAACTCGAAAAATCCAGGAGGTCCTCGCCTCCAGGCGTGAAGAGGCCCATTTCCAATGAGGCGTCTCGAGGCTAATCACACCTAACCTCTGGAACTTCCAAAGGGTTCCTTCACACCCTTGCTGCAACTCAAGAAGTTCCCCGACATACCCGTCTCCACTCGAGAGGAAGCACGAGAGTCCCGCCCACATCCAGAGGAGCCCAGTTTTTGCCTCCTTGCTCGAGAGGAGGGATCCTTTCCCTGCGTGTTCGCGAACGAATTCCCGGCGTTCCCGTCGCATCTCAAGAGGAGGCGCTCTCCACAGGAAAGGCGAGAGGAACTCCAGGGTCGTGCCACCATTCCCAGAGTCCCCCAGATGTCTCAGTCCATTCCAGGGAAACCTGTTTTCCCGGCACTACCACGACTTTCAAGCCGAGGATCAACTCACACCTCGGTGGCACGTGGGACAGCCCTGTGGGATCGCCTCGTGGGAAAACCTCCTGGGAAAGCCTCGAGGGAAAGCGACATATTCCTTGATCCAAGCGAAGGGTAGCGTGACACTGCTGCTACAGCTCGGGAGGAAATCGCACGAGCATGCCCGCACTCGAGAGGAGGACTGACTCCCCTGGGGAGAATCCAGAAGTACCCCAAGATCCATGTCAGCACTGGAGAGGAATCCTCAGGTTCCAGGCACCGACTCCACACAAGGTCTTAGGCCCCGGAATCGACGGGAGAGGAATCCCGAGAGGCCCAATAGCAACTCGCATGTGAACCCGCCTTTCCTGAGGCAACCAGAGCGGGTCCCTGAGGTCCCCGTCGTAAGGTGAGAGCACCTGCCGGAACTCGAGAAAGTCCAGGAGGTTCTCCTCTCCAGGCGAGATGAGGCCCGTTTCCGCTGAGGCGTCACCAGGGTAATCACACCTAAGCTCTGGAACTTCCAAAGGGTCCTTCACACCCTTGCTGCAACTCAAGAAGTTCCCCGACATACCCGTCTCCACTCGAGAGGAAACACGAGACCCTGAACACATCCAGAGGAGCCCCGTTTCGCTCCTAGCTCGAGAGGAGGATCCTTTCCCTGCGTGGTTGGGGAAAGAATTCCGGCGTTCCTGTCGCATCTCAAGAGGAGACGCTCTCACAGGAAAGGGAGGACTCCAGGGTCAGGCACCATCCAAGTCCCAGAGGCTCGTCCCCAGGGCAGGTTTGCTTCCCTAGAAGCTTTCCCACAGGGCTGTCCCTCGTGCCACCGTGGTGGAGTCGATCCTCGGCTTGAAAGTCGAGGCAGTGCAGGGAAAACCTGTTTCCCTGGAAAGGACTGAGACATCTGGGGGGACATTGGGGAATGGTGGCATGACCCTGGAGTACCTCTCACCTTTCCTGTGGAGAGCGTCTCCTCTTGAGATGCGACAGGAAACGCCGGGAATTCTTTCCCAACCACGCAGGGAAAGGATCCTCCTCTCGAGCTAGGAGGCGGAAACGGGGCTCCTCTGGATGTGTTCAGGAGTCTCGTGTTTCCTCTCGAGTGGAGACGGGTATGTCGGGGAACTTCTTGAGTTGCAGCAAGGGTGTGAAGGACCCTTTGGAAGTTCCAGAGCTTAGGTGTGATTACCCTGGTGACGCCTCAGCGGAAACGGGGCCTCATCTCGCCTGGAGAGGAGAACCTCCTGGACTTTCTCGAGTTCCGGCAGGTGCTCTCACCTTACGACGGGGACCTCAGGGACCCGCTCTGGTTGCCTCAGGAAAGGCGGGTTCACATGCGAGTTGCTATTGGGCCTCTCGGGATTCCTCTCCCGTCGATTTCCGGGGCCTAAGACTTGTGTGGAGGCGGTGCCGGAACCTGAGGATTCCTCTCCAGTGCTGACATGGATCTTGGGGTACTTCTGGATTCTCCCCAGGGGAGTCAGTCCTCCTCTCGAGGTGCGGGCATGCTCGTGCGATTTCCTCCCGAGCTGTAGCAGCAGTGTCACGCTACCCTTCGCTTGGATCAAGGAATATGTCGCTTTCCCTCGAGGCTTTCCCAGGAGGTTTTCCCACGAGGCGATCCACAGGGCTGTCCCACGTGCCACCGAGGTGGTGAGTTGATCCTCGGCTTGAAAGTCGTGGTAGTGCCGGGAAAACAGGTTTCCCTGGAATGGACTGAGACATCTGGGGGACTCTGGGAATGGTGGCACGACCCTGGAGTTCCTCTCGCCTTTCCTGTGGAGAGCGCCTCGTCTTGCAGATTGCGCGCAACGCGGAAACCTGGGAACCTGGTTCGTTCGAGGGAACACGGCAGGTGAAGGAACCCATCCTCTCGAGCTAGGAGTCGCAAAAACTGGTCTCCTACTGGGATCGTGGGCGGGACTCTCGTGCTTCCGTCAATCGCAGTTGGAGTGCCATCACCGGTTAGATTGAGTCGTTGGTTTCAACTGTCCTTGAGTTATGCAGCAAGGGTGCTGAAGGGACCCTTTTTGCGAAGTTCCAGTAGGTTAGGTGTGATAGCTCCCTCTGAGACGCCTCCATTGGAAATGGGCCTCTTCACGCCTGGAGCGCTGAGCGACCCTCCTGGATTTTTTCATTGCGGCCAGGTGCTCTCGACCTTACGACAGGGGACCTCATGGGACCGCTCATGGTCGGCCTTCAGGAAAGCCCATCCCATTGCGAGTTGCTCGAGGGCCTCTCGGGATTCCTCTCCGGTCGATGCCTGGGCCTAAAGACCTTGCTGTGCGAGTCGGTGTCTTGGAACCTGAGAAATCCTCTCCAGTGCTGACTTGAGAATCAGTAGTGTCAGGGTTCTTCTGGAGCTCTTCCTTACGGGAGTCCAGTCCTCGGTCTTGAGTGGGCCATCCACGCTGCGCTTTATCCTCTCCCGAAGCATCTAGTAGCAGAGTTCCACGCCTTTCCCTATCACTTGGCATCAAGCGCATCTGGTGGCTTATCCCTCGAGGCCTCACGCAAGGGGCCTTTTCCCAACGAGGCTTTCCCTAGAAGCTTTTCCCACAGGGCTGCTCCCTTCGTGCCACCGTTGGTGTGAGTCGATCCTCGGCTTGATAATGACGAGGCAGTGCACAGCTGTAAAATCCTGC
>NW_017196031.1:0-20310 GCF_001704415.2 Capra hircus
GGAGAACAGCGTGGAGATTCCTTAAAAAACTGGAAATAGAACTGCCTTATGACCCTGCAATCCCACTTCTGGCATACACACTGAGGAAACCAGAATTGAAAGAGACACGTGTACCCCCATGTTCATTGCAGCACTGTTCATAATAGCCAGGACATGGAAGCAACCTAGATGTCCATCAGCAGATGAATGGATAAGAAGCTGTGGAATATTACTCAGCCATTAAAAAGAATACATTTGGGGGGAGAGGGAATGATGGCGGGAATAGGATGGGAAGACCACTTTCTCCCTCACAAATTCCTCAAAAGAACATTTCAACGCGAGCAAACTTCACAAAACAACTTCTGTAGGCTGGCAGAGGACATCAGGCAACCAGAAAAGCAGCATTGTCTTCAAAAACAGGTAGGAAAAAATATAAAAGACGAAAAAGGAGACAAAGGAGGTGGGGAGGAGCTCCGTCCCGGGAAGGGAAGCCCGTCCCGGGAAGGGAATTTTAAGAGAAGAGTTTCCAAACACCAGGAAACACTCTCCCTGCCGAGTCTGTGGCGAGCCTTGGAAACACAGAGGGCAACATAACAGGAAGGAAAAATAGATAAATAATTAAAACCAACAGATTACAAGCCCAACAGTAACTCCCCCAGCGGAAAAGCAGCACAGACGCCTGCATCCGCCACTGGGAAGTGGGGGCAGGGCAGGGACGCGCGGAGGCGCGGGCTGCAGAGCTTTGTAAGAATCGGGCAGGAACGCCCCACGCGCAACCAGAACGATCTAACTTGGGCTAGCAAACCAGACTGTGGGATAGCTACCACGCGAAAAGCTCGAACATAAGACACCGCCAGGACCGAGCACAGAACAAAGGACGGAACGGGAAAAGCCGGCTGCAGACCATCCCCCCGCCGGGGACAGGCAGCCAGAGCCGTAAGGACTGGAAAGGGGCAATTGCAGACCCGGAGAGACTTTACTTACCTAACTGCAAGCAGGCTCCTTTGCTAAGACTTCTGGGGTGCTGGACAGTCACAATCTGCCTCACGGGGTGCGCCAGCGGTCCACCCAGAAAGCTGAGCAGCAGCGGCAGAAAAGGTGACAAGCCGCGGCGATCGCGCTCGCCAAACTCCTGAGCTACTCGGACCTGGGAAGGGCACAAAGCGCAGTTCCAGCCGAATCTGTGCCTCTGAGGGCTGCCTGAGCGCCGAACCTGAGCGGCTTGGACCGGGGAAGTGCACGCAGCCTAGGGCCGGCCCCAGACGGTTCCCGGCTGAGCATCTAGAGCCGGAGCGGTTTGTGCGCCGCGAGAAAGGACAGGTCAAGGGGGCAGAGATACTGTGTGCACACGACAGTGCTATTTTGCAGCAGCCCCCCTCCCCACAGCGGACTGAACTAGTGAGCCTAAAAAACCAGCAAACAGAAGTTAAACAGAGGGAACCACCTTGGAAGTGATCCCACACGGCCCATTACACCAGAAAGGGCCAGATATTTTTAATATTTTTAAAATCATTCCTTTTTTTTTTTTGCTTTTTTTTCTAACTTTTTTAATTGTTAAGTCTTCTATTTCTCCTCTAATTTTTATTTCTATAACCTATTATTACTATATTTTTTTTGTTTTTTTTAAAAAGACTTTTTTTTTTTTTTTAAGGCAAACACCATATACAGTCTTTGGATGGTTGTTGATGGCTTTTTTTTTTTTTGATTGTTTGTTTGTTTGTTTTTTAATAATTCTTTTCTTCTTTTTTTTCTTTCTTTCTTCCTTTTTCCTTCTGCTTCTCTCTAATATTGTATCTTTGAAAATCCAACCTCTACTCTAGATTTTTAATCTTTGCTCTTAGGTTTTTTGTGGTCAATTTTGTACATTTAAAAACCCAAACTTCACTATCCCAGTTTACCTGAGAGCGAGATTACTGGCTTGACCACTCTCTCCTCCTCTGGACTCTCCTTTTTCTCCACCAGGTGGCCTCTGTCTCTTTTCTCCCCCATCTCTCCTCTATCCAACTCTGTGAATCTCTGTGTGTTCCAGACGGTGGAGAACACCTAAGGAACAGGTTACTGGCAGGATTTGTCTCGCTCCTACTCATCTCCTCTCTCTGATCCTCCTGGTCACCTCTGTCTACTTCCTCCCTCTCCTCTTCCCCGTATAACTCTGTAAATACCTCTGAGCTGTCCAGGCTATAGAGCGCAACATAAGGAAGTGACTACTGGCTAGCTTGCTCTCTTCTCTTTCTGATCCTCAACCGCATCTCATTTCAGTTACCTCTAACTACCCCCTCCATCTTCTCTTCTCCTTATAACTCAGTGAACCTCTCTGAGTGTCCTCTCAATGTGGAGAAACTTTTCATCTTTAACCTAGATGTTTTATCATCGGTGCTGTATAGATGGAGAAGTCTAGAGGCTACTGTAAAAATAAAACTGAAAACCAGAAGCAGGAAGGCTTAAATCCAAAGCCTGAAAACATTAGAGAACTCTTGAATTCAGGGAACATTAAGCAATAGGAGCCCATCTAATGCCTTCATACCTACACCGAAACCAAGTCTCCACCCAAGGGCCAACAAATTCCAAAACAAGACATACCACAGCAAATTCTCCAGCAACACAGGAACACTCCCCTGAGCTTCAATATACAGGCAGCTCAAAATTATCCCCAAAACCTTTGATGTCTCGTAACCCATTACGGGTCACTCCATTGCACTCCAGAGAGAAGAAACCCCAGCTCCACCCACCAAAACTCCAACCACAAGCCTCCCTAACCAGGAAACCTTGACAAGCCACTGATAGAACCCCACCCAAAGTGAGGAAGCTCCATAATAAAGAGAACTCCACAAATTCCCAGAATATAAAAAGGCCACCCCAAACGCAGCAATATAACCAAGATGAAGAGACAGAGGAATACACAGCAGGTAAAGGAACAGGAGAGTTGCCCACCAAACCAAACAAAAGTGGAAGAAGTAGGGAATCTACCGGAGAAGGAATGTCCGAATATTGATAGTGAAAATGATCCAAAATCTTGAAATCAAAATGGAATCACAGATAAATGGCCTAGAGTCAAGGATTGAGAAGATGCAAGAAAGGTTTAACAAGGACCTAGAAGAAATAAAAAAGGAGTCAAAATATAATGAATAATGCAATAAATGAGATCAGAAACACTCTGGAGGCAACAATTAGTAGAATAACGGAGGCAGAAGATAGGATTAGTGAAATAGAAGATAGAATGGTAGAAATAAATGAATCAGAGAGGAAACAAGAACAACGAATTAAAAGAAATGAGGACAATCTCAGAGACCTCCAGGACAATATGAAACGCTCCAACATTCGAATTATAGGAGTCCCAGAAGAAGAAGACAGAAAGAAAGATCATGAGAAAATCCTTGAGGAGATAATAGTTGAAAAACTTCCCTAAAATGGGGAAGGAAATAATCACCCAAGTCCAAGAAACACAGAGAGTTCCAAATAGGATAAACCCAAGGCGAAACACCCCAAGACACATATTAATCAAATTAACAAAGATCAAATACAAAGAACAAATATTAAAAGCAGCAAGGGAAAAACAACAAATAACACACAAGGGGATTCCCATTAGGATAACAGCTGATCTTTCAATAGAAACTCTTCAGGCCAGGAGGGAATGGCAAGACATACTTAAAGTGATGAAAGACAATAACCTACAGCCCAGAATACTGTACCCAGCAAGGATCTCATTCAAATATGAAGGAGAAATCAAAAAGCTTTACAGACAAGCAAAAGCTGAGAGAATTCAGCACCACCAAACCAGCTCTCCAACAAATTCTAAAGGATATTCTCTAGACAGGAAACATGAAAAGGGTGTATAAACTCGAACCCCAAACAATAAAGTAAATGGTAACGGGATCACACTTATCAATAATTACCTTAAACGTAAATGGGTTGAACGCCCCAAACAAAAGACAAAGACTGGCCGAATGGATACAAAAACAAGACCCCTCTATATGCTGCTTACAAGAGACCCACCTCAAAACAAGGGACACATACAGACTGAAAGTGAAGGGCTGGAAAAAGATATACCACGCAAATAGAGACCAAAAGAAAGCAGGAGTGGCAATACTCATATCCGATAAAATAGACTTTAAAACAAAGGCTGTGAAAAGAGACAAAGAAGGCCACTACATAATGATCAAAGGAACAATCCAAGAAGAAGATATAACAATTATAAATATATATGCCCCCAATATAGGAGCACTGCAATATGTAAGACAAATGCTAACAAGTATGAAAGGGGAAATCAACAATAACACAATAATAGTGGGAGACTTTAATACCCCACTCACACCTATGGACAGATCAACTAAACAGAAAATTAACAAAGAAACGCAAACTTTAAATGATACATTAGATCAGTTAGACCTAATTGATATCTATAGGACATTTCACCCCAAAACAATGAATTTCACCTTTTTTTCAAGTGCTCATGGAACCTTCTCCAGGATAGATCACATCCTGGGCCATAAATCTAAACTTGATAAATTCAAAAAAATCGAAATCATTCCAAGCATCTTTTCTGACCATAATGCATTAAGATTAGATCTCAATTACAGGAGAAAAACTATTAAAAATTCCAACATATGGAGGTTGAACAACACACTTCTGAATAACCAACAAAATCACAGGAAGAAATCAAAAAAGAAATCAAAATATGCATAGAAACTAATGAAAATGAAAACACAACAACCCAAAACCTGTGGGACACTATAAAAGCAGTGCTAAGAGGAAAGTTCATAGCAATACAGGCATACCTCCAAGAAACAAGAAAAAAGTCAAATAAATAACCTAACTCTGCAACTAAAGCAACTAGAAAAGGAAGAGTTGGAGAACCCCAGAGTTAGTAGAAGGAAAGAAATCTTAAAAATTAGGGCAGAAATAAATGCAAAAGAAACAAAAGAGACCATAGCAAAAATCAACAAAGCCGAAAGCTGGTTCTTTGAAAGGATAAATAAAATTGACAAACCATTAGCCAGACTCATCAAGAAGCAAGAGAGAAAAATCAAATCAATAAAATTAGAAATGAAAATGGAGAGATCACAACAGACAACACAGAAATACAAAGGATCATAAGAGACTACTATCAGCAGTTGTATGCCAATAAAATGGACAACGTGGAAGAAATGGACAAATTCTTAGAAAAGTACAATTTTCCAAAACTGAACCAGGAAGAAATAGAAAATCTTAACAGACCCATCACAAGCACGGAAATTGAAACTGGTAATCAGAAATCTTCCAGCAAACAAAAGCCCAGGTCCAGACGGCTTCACAGCTGAATTCTACCAAAAATTTCGAGAAGAGCTAACACCTATCCTCCTCAAACTCTTCCAGAAAATTGCAGAGGAAGGTAAACTTCCAAACTCATTCTATGAGGCCACCATCACCCTAATACCAAAACCTGACAAAGATGTCACAAAAAAGGAAAACTACAGGCCAATATCACTGATGAACATAGATGCAAAAATCCTCAACAAAATTCTAGCAATCAGAATCCAACAACACATTAAAAAGATCATACACCATGACCAAGTGGGCTTTATCCCAGGGATGCAAGGATTCTTCAATATCCGCAAATCAATCCAATGTAATTCACCACATTAACAAATTGAAAAATAAAAACCATATGATTATCTCAATAGATGCAGAGAAGGCCTTTGACAAAATTCAACATCCATTTATGATAAAAACTCTCCAGAAAGCAGGAATAGAAGGAACATACCTCAACATAATAAAAGCTATATATGACAAACCCACAGCAAACATTATCCTCAATGGTGAAAAATTGAAAGCATTTCCCCTAAAGTCAGGAACAAGACAAGGGTGTCCACTTTCACCGCTACTATTCAACATAGTTCTGGAAGTTTTGGCCACAGCAATCAGAGCAGAAAAAGAAATAAAAGGAATCCAAATTGGAAAAGAAGAAGTAAAACTCTCACTGTTTGCAGATGACATGATCCTCTACATGGAAAACCCTAAAGACTCCACCAGAAAATTACTAGAGCTAATCAATGAATATAGTAAAGTTGCAGGATATAAAATCAACACACAGAAATCCCTTGCATTCCTATACACGAAATAATGAGAAAGTAGAAAAAGAAATTAAGGAAACAATTCCATTCACCATTGCAACGAAAAGAATAAAATACTTAGGAATATATCTACCTAAAGAAACTAAAGACCTATATATAGAAAACTATAAAACACTGATGAAAGAAATCAAAGAGGACACTAATAGATGGAGAAATATACCATGTTCATGGATCGGAAGAATCAATATAGTGAAAATGAGTATACTACCCAAAGCAATTTACAAATTCAATGCAATCCCTAGTCAAGCTACCAGCCACATTTTTCACAGAACTAGAACAAATAATTTCAAGATTTGTATGGAAATACAAAAAACCTCGAAATAGCCAAAGCAATCTTGGAGAAAGAAGAATGGAACTGGAGGAATCAACTTGCCTGACTTCAGGCTCTACTACAAAGCCACAGTCATCAAGACAGTATGGTACTGGCACAAAGACAGACATATAGATCAATGGAACAAAATAGAAAGCCCAGAGATAAATCCACACACATATGGACACCTTATCTTTGACAAAGGAGGCAAGAATATACAATGGAGTAAAGACAATCTCTTTAACAAGTGGTGCTGGGAAAACTGGTCAACCACTTGTAAAAGAATGAAACTAGATCACTTTCTAACACCACACACAAAAATAAACTCAAAATGGATTAAAGATCTAAATGTAAGATCAGAAACTATAAAACTCCTAGAGGAGAACATAGGCAAAACACTCTCCAGACATAAATCACAGCAGGATCCTCTATGATCCACCTCCCAGAATTCTGGAAATAAAAGCAAAAATAAACAAATGGGATCTAATTAAAATTAAAAGCTTCTGCACAACAAAGGAAAATATAAGCAAGGTGAAAAGACAGCCTTCTGAATGGGAGAAAATAATAGCAAATGAAGCAACTGACAAACAACTAATCTCAAAAATATACAAGCAACTTACTGCAGCTCAATTCCAGAAAAATAAACGACCCAATCAAAAAATGGGCCAAAGAACTAAATAGACATTTCTCCAAAGAAGACATACAGATGGCTAACAAACACATGAAAAGATGCTCAACATCACTCATTATCAGAGAAATGCAAATCAAAACCACAATGAAGGTACCACTTCACACCAGTCAGGAATGGCTGCGATCCAAAAATCTGCAAGCAATAAATGCTGGAGAGGGTGTGGAGAAAAGGGAACCCTCCTACACTGTTGGTGGGAATGCAAACTAGTACAGCCACTATGGAGAACAGTGTGGAGATTCCTTAAAAAATTGCAAATAGAACTACCTTATGACCCAGCAATCCCATTGCTGGGCATACACACTGAGGAAACCAGAATTGAAAGAGACACATGTACCCCAATGTTCATCGCAGCACTGTTTATAATAGCCAGGACATGGAAACAACCTAGATGTCCATCAGCAGATGAATGGATAAGAAAGCTGTGGTACATATACACAATGGAGTATTACTCAGCCGTTAAAAAGAATTCATTTGAATCAGTTCTGATGAGATGGATGAAACTGGAGCCAATTATACAGAGTGAAGTAAGCCAGAAAGAAAAACACCAATACAGTATACTAACACATATATATGGAATTTAGGAAGATGGCAATGACGACCCTGTATGCAAGACAGGAAAAAAGACACAGATTTGTATAACGGACTTTTGGACTCAGAGGGAGAGGGAGAGGGTGGGATGATTTGGGAGAATGGGAATTCTAACATGTATACTGTCACGTAAGAATTGAATCGCCAGTCCATGTCTGACGTAGGGTGCAGCATGCTTGGGGCTGGTGCATGGGATGACCCAGAGAGATGTTGTGGGGAGGGAGGTGGGAGGGGGTTCATGTTTGGGAACGCATGTAAGAATTAAAGATTTTAAGATTTAAAAAATAAAAAAAAATTAAAAAATTAAAAAAAATTAATGAAGGAAATACCAATAAAATATAGACTTTAGTTAATAAAAAAAATAAAAAAAATAAAAAGAATACATTTGAATCAGTTCTAATGAGGTGGATGAAACTGGAGCTGATTATACAGAGTGAAGTAAGCCAGAAAGAAAAAACACCAATACAGTAAACCAATGCATATATATGGAATTTAGAAAGATGGTAACGATAACCCTATATGCGAGAAGGCAAAAGCGACACAGATGTATAGAACAGTCCTTTGGACTCTGTGGGAGAGGGCGAGGGTTGATGATTTGGGAGATTTGCATTGAAACATGTATAATATTGTAGGTGAAACGAATTTTCAGTCCAGGTTCGATGTATGATACAGGATGTTGGGGCTGGTGCATTGGGATGATGAAGAGGGATGGCATGAGGAGGGAGTTGGGAGAGGAGTCCAGGATGGGGAACACGTGTATACCTGTGGCGGATTCATGTTGATGTATGGCAAAACCAATACAATATTGTAAGTAGCCTCCATGGAAAAGAAATGCCAAAAAAGCAAAATGGCTGTCTGGGGAGAACTTACAAATAGCTGTGAAAAGAAGAGAGGTTAAGAGAGGAAAAGAAAAGCAAAGGAGAAAAGGAAAGATATAAGCATCTGAATGAAGAATTCCAAAGAATAGCAAGAAGAGATAAGAAAGCCTTCTTCAGCGATCAATGCAAAGAAATAGAGGAAAACAACAGAATGGGAAAGACTAGAGATCTCTTTAAGAAAATTAGAGCTATCAAGGGAATATTTCATGCAAAGATGGGCTCGGTAAAGGACAGAAATGTTATGGACCTAACAGAAGCAGAAGATATTAAGAAGAGGTGGCAAGAATACACAGAAGAACTGTACAAAAAAGATCTTCACGACCCAGATAATCCATGAAGATGTGATCACTAATCTAGAGCCAGACATCCTGGAATGTGAAGTCAAGTGGGCCTTAGAAAGCATCACTACGAACAAAGATAGTGGAGGTGATGGAATTCCAGTGCAGCTGTTTCAAATCCTGAAAGATGATGCTGTGAAAGTGCTGCACTCAATATGCCAGCACATTTGGAAAAACTCAGCAGGGCCACAGGACTGGATAAGGTCAGTTTTCATTCCAATCCTAAAGAAAGGCAATGCCAAAGAATGCTCAAACTACTGCACAATTGCACTCATCTCACCTGCTAGCAAAGTCATGCTCAAAATTCTCCAATCCAGGCTTCAGCAGTACATGACCATGAACTCCCTGATGTTCAAGCTGGTTTTAGAAAAGGCAGAGGAACCAGAGTTCAAATTGCCAAAATCCACTGGATCATCAAAAAAGCGAGAGCATTCCAGAAAAACATTTATTTCTGCTTTATTGACTATGACAAAGCCTTTGACTGTGTGGATCACAATCAACTGTGGAAAATTCTGAGAGAGATGGGAATACCAGACCACCTGACCTGCCTCTTGAGAAATCTGTATGCAGGTCAGGAAGCAACAGGTAGAACTGGACATGGAACAACAGACTGGTTCCAAATAGGAAAAGGAGTACGTCAAGACTGTATATTGTCACCCTGCTTATTTAACTTCTGTGCACATTACATCATGAGAAACGCTGGACCGGAAGAAACATAAGCTGGAATCAAATTGCTGGGAGAAATATCAATAACCTCAGATATACAGGTGAAACCACCCTTATGGCAGAAAGTGAAGAGGAGCTAAAAAGCCTCTTGATGAAAGGAAAGAGGAGAGAGAAAAAGTTGGCTTAAAGCTCAACATTCAGAAAACGAAGATCATGGCATCCGGTCCCATCACTTCATGGGAAATAAATGGGGAAACAGTGGAAACAGTGTCAGACTTTATTTTTTTGGGCTCCAAAATCACTGCAGATGGTGACTGCAGCCATGAAATTAAAAGATGCTTATTCCTTGAAAGAAAAGTTATGACCATCCTAGATAGTATATTCAAAAGCAGAGACATTACTTTGCCGACTAAGGTCCGTCTAGTCAAGGCTATGGTTTTTCCTGTGGTCATGTATGGATGTAAGAGTTGGACTGTGAAGAACACTGAGCGCTGAAGAATTGATGCTTTTGAACTGTGGTGTTGGAGAAGACTCTTGAGAGTCCCTTGGACTGCAAGGAGATCCAACCAGTCCATTCTGAGGGAGATCAGCCCTGGGATTATTTTGGAAGGACTGATGCCAAAGCTGAAGCTCCAGTAATTTTGGCTACCTCATGCGAAGAGTTGACTCATTGGAAAAGACTCTGATGCTGGGAGGGATTGGGGGCGGGAGGAGAAGGGGACAACCGAGGAGGAGATGGCTGGAAGGCATCACTGAATCGATGGACGTGAGTCTGAGTGAATTCCGGGAGATGGTGATGGACAGGTAGGCCTGGCATGCTGCAATTCATGGGGTCGCAAAGAGTCACACACGACTGAGCAACTGAACTGAACTGAACTGAATTAGCCTCCCATTAAAATAAATAAATTCATACTAAAAATAAATTTTAAAAATGTGTAGTAGTGCAAAGCTACAGTCATCAAGCCAGTATGGTGTTGATACAAAATTGGGAATATAGACCAAGGGAACAAGATAGAAAGCCCAGTTAAACCCATGCACCTATGGGCACCTTATGTTTGACAAACGAGGCAAGAATATACAAAGGAGACAAGATAGTCTCTTCAATAAGTGGTGCTGGGAAAACAGGTCAGCTATCTGTAAAAGAATGAAATTAGAAAACTCCCTAACACCATACAAAGTGAAGTCACTCAGTCATGTCCGACTCTGTGCGATCCCATAGACCCCAGCCCAGCAGGCTCCACCATCCCTGGGATTCTCCAGGCAAGAAAACTGAAGTGGGTTGCCATTTCCTTTTCTAATGCATGAAAGTGAATAGTGAAAGTGATGTCGCTACAGTCCTTTCCGACTCCTTGTGATCCCATAGACGGTAGCCTACCAGGCTCCTCCATCCATGGAATTTTCCAGGTAAGAGTACTGGAGTGGGTTGCATTTCCTTCTTCAGAGGATTTTCGCAACCCAGAGATTGAACCTGGTTCTCCCATGTTGCAGGCAGACACCTTTCCCATCTGAGCAACGAAGGAAGCCTATACACAAAGATAACACCATACACAAAGATAAACTCAACAATGGATTAAAAATCTAAATGTAAGACCATAAACCCTAAAACTCTTAGAGGAAAACATAGGAAAGAACCCTCTTTGACACTGTTGCTGCGGTTCAGTCAATAGCGATGTCCGACACTTTGCAACTCAGTGGACTGCAGCAGGCCAGGCTTCTCAGTCCTTCACTATTGTCTGGAGTTTGCAGAAACTCATGTCCATTGAATTGGTGATGCTATCCAACCACCTCATCTTCTGTTATCCCCTTCTCCTACTGCCTTCAATCTTTCCTAGCATCAGGGTCTTTTCCATTGAGTTGGCTCTTTGCCTCAGGGGGCCAAAGTGTTGGCATTTCAGCTTCAGCATCAAGTCCTTCTAGGGAATATTCAGGGTTGATTTCATTTGGGATTGACTGCTTGCATCTCCTTGCAGTCTACGGGGACTCTCAAGAGTCTTCTCCAACACCACAGTTCAAAAGCATCAATTCTTCAGAGTCAGCCTTCAAAGAGATAAGGGAACCTTCTTGCACTATTGGTGGGAATGTAAACTGAGACAGTCATTATGGAGAACAGTATCGAGATTCCTTAGGAAACTAGGGAATAAAACTACCAAATGACACAGCAATCCCACTACTGGGCATATACTCTGAGGAAACCATAACTGAAAAGGACACATGTATCCCAACATTCATCGCAGCAATATTGACAATAGTCAGGACATGGAAGCAACCTAGATGAATGGATAAAGAAGTTGGGCTACATGTATGCAATGAACTATTACTCAACATTAAAAGGAACAAATTTAAGTCCAATGCTGTGAGGTGGATGAACCTAGAGCCTGTTATACAGAGTGAAGCAAGTCTGAAAGAGAAAAACAAATATCATATATTGGTGCATATATATGGAATCTAGAAAAACGACATTGATGAACCCAGTTGCAAGGTAGCAAGAGAGATGCAGACATAGAGAACTGACTTGTCACAGTGGGGAAAGGAGAGGATGAGATGAATTGAGACAGGAACATGGAAACATACATTGCCATACCTAAAATAGAAAGAAAGTGGGAATTTGCTGTATGACACAAGGAACTCAACCTGGTGCTCGTGACAACCTAGGAGAGATGGGATGGCGTGGGAGGCGGCAGGGAGGTTAAAGAGGGAGGAGACTTATGGATACCTGTGGTTGATTGATGTTACTGTATGAAACCAGCACAACATTATAAAGCAATTACAATCCAATTAAAAATAAATGTTTTTTAAAAGTTCAATATAATGAATGTGTAGTATGTGTAGTTGTTATGCTGTGAATACCAATGTCTACACACACATTTTTTTTTCCTTTCCAGAGAGTAGAGTGATAATCAATTACCACCACAGTATTGACTACTGTATATCTTTAAATTAACTGGTCTGTCGTTCTTTCTGTCTCTATATTAGATACAGTTTCCAATTGGAAATATAATTTCTTGTATCCTTGAAAACGTGTCTCAGTAGAACCTTGTTGATCTGTAGGTTCCCCAACACTTGTCATCCTAGGGCTCTCATTCTCTTATTACTCTCAATTATGTCCATTGGTTTTTTTTTTTTTTTTTTTTTTGCATTTTGAGACATTTTCAGTTTGGGTTTTTACCTTTGTTTTGTTGGAGCAAAACCTCAGGAAGGTATCTGAAAATATACTTGTGGAAATTATATTATTTTATTCATATTTGACTAATAGTTTGGCTACATGTAACATTGTAGGTTCAAAAAATATTTTCCTTTGGACTTTTAGAGGCACTGACCTTTACCTCTTTGAGCATACATATTTGCTAATGATTTCTGTTCTGCCTCATGGATTACTTAGCTTCTCTTCTTCTCTTTCCCAGTCAGTCAGCTTCTCTCCTAGATAACCACTATTACTAGGTTCTAAGAAAAATCTAGCAAACTCTCATGTAGATATTACACGATTTTCAGAGAGATTCAGAGATTCAGTTTGCTACAAATGCTTCCATGTGTAAAAGGGAAAATATCCATTCTATGAAAAAAATATCCATTATTTGGAAAGAATGAGGACCATTTGTCCTTGAATCGCTTTCTCTGTTATCAAGAACTAATTATCCCTCTTTCTAAGTCAGCAATCTCATTAAGCACCTTTTTCTTAAGAAAGCCTAATGCTCCTTCAACTACCAATCATAAGTGACAACCCACAGAATTTAGTGGTAAACGTATCTTGGAGTCCATTTTTAATTAATGGAAGAAAGAAAAGCATGTATATAATTATGTTGGTAGAACTGTTCTAAGTCACATATTCCTTAGATAATTCTCTTTCTCCAGCAGGTACCACCTAGTTCCTAAGACTTTTCATGAGAAGAATATTGTCAAAGCACCTACTCCATCCCCAGATATTGCTGTTCCTTCCAGGATTCCTGAAGGGCGTCTGTTTCCTCATGGTGAACCTGGTTACTCCATTGTGGAATCTCAGAGGGCTAGGCAGAAACAGCGGTCCTCATCTTGGCTCTCTGAGAGACTGAGAAAGAGATCAGGAGCGGGACTCAGTTTAAATAAGTTCCTCCTCTTCAAACACCCAGGTTATGCCCCTGATCTTTCTCTGAACCACATCAGCCCAGTCAAGATAGAAACCAGCAGAATCTCCATCGTCTTTCTTCAGGAAAGAGCACACACTGTGAAATCTTCCCTCAGGCAGTGGAGAAGGAAGACCTCCGTTACTAGTAAAAAGATGTGCATTCTTCAAGTGCCTTCAAACTGACTCCTTCTAACTAGCAGAGATAACAGCTAGAAGAAAGAGAGGAGCAGGGCAGAGGTTTTAGCGAGAGAGACCTTAGTCTACACAATGCTGTTCTTTATAAGATCTGGAGCATTTTTGATATTATTAATCAGTTATTTAGAGTAGTTATTCATAATTATCAGGTTTCCTAGCTTTTAGAGCTGACATATGTAATTTTAAAATTTATTTTTAATTGGAAGATAATTGCTTTCCTATGTTCTGTTGGTTTCTGTCATGCAACAATGTGGATCAGCTCTTAAGCACACATATATCTCTTCCACCGTGAGCCTCACATCCCACCCCACTGCCCCCCCATCCCTCCCCTCTATGCTGTCACAGAGCACCAGGCTGAACTCCCTGAGCTATAAAACAACTTTCCCTCAGTCATGTATTCTACGCTCGGCAAAGCCTGTATTCAGGGCTACTCTCTCAATCTGTTCCACCCTCTCCTTCCCTCAGTGTGCTCACAAGTTTGTTTTCTACATCTGCATTTCTATTCCTGCCCTTGAAAGAGGTTCATCAGGGCTATTTTTCTACATTTCAAACGTATGTGTTAATATACAATATCTGTTTTCTCTTCCTGACTTACCTCACTCTGTGTAAAAGGCTCTAGATTTGTCCACCTCTGTTCAACCTGAGTCAGATTTGTTCCTTTTTATTGGCTGAAATAATATTCCATTGTATATATGTGCCACAACTTCTTTATCCAGTCATCTGTTGATTGGCATCTAGGTTGCTTCCATTCCTGGCCATTGTAAATAGTGCCACAATGAGCACTAGGGTACACATGACCTTTTTTTTTTAAAAAAACTTTTAATTTTTACTTTATTTTGCTTTACAATACATCTATTGGTTTCATAGTTTTCTCAGGGGCAAATGCAGGGCCATTTAGTAGTTTTACTCCTAGTTTTTTTAAATGAATCTTCATATTGTTCTCCATAGTGGCCGTATCAATTTACTTTAAAATAATTTATTGTGTTAGGAACACTTTACATGAGGTGTATTCTCTTAACAGTATTTTAAGTGTATAATACAGTGTTGTTATACACAGGCTTGATGTTGTGGGCAGATCTCTTGAACTGATATACCTTTCAGGATTGAAACTGTTATACTGTCAACTACAAAATATAGTCACAACCTGAAAGGAAGGAGACTTTTATTTTATTTGGAGGGAAAGTTAGGACTCCAAGCCCCAGGAGACAGCATCTCCAGTAGCTCTGAGCAAAGTGTTCTCCTTAGGAGATGGGAGTCGGAGTGAGGCTACATACAAATGAACAGCAAAGGGAGCAGCGCGGCTGAGCATCAAAGATCAGATATCAAATTAAGGACTTTAGCATTGGATGTATGGGAAGATGGCAAGCCTCTGGGCTCACTAGAATTCATTGCTTTCATAGTGAACCTCAGCTATCTGGGCCAAATCCTGTTTCCTTGTTCTCCTTAAGTAGTGGCAGCTGTGGCCGGATGGCTGCTCCTTGTGTTCCCCCAGCTCCTCAGCAGTTCACCGTGGTGGGTGGCGGCATCTGCTGGATTGTGATTTGGCGAGTCCGCATTCACATTTGGAGGCCAGAAATCAGCTGATGGCTGTGACATTTCGTTTATTGATTTGGCAGTAGAGCTTTTCATTTCACCAATACCTATTGATTGGCAATACCCTGTTTTACTCCATGCCCTCCCTCCCCCAGTTTTTGGCAGCTACTATTCTATTCTTTATTCCATGAGCCTTGACTGTTTTCCATACCTCATATAAGGGGATTCATGTGCTTGTCCGACTGTTTCTAGCTTATTTCTCGTGGCATAATGTCTTCCAGGTTAGGCCATGTTGTCTCATCGGACAGGATTTCCTTCTTTTTAAGAAGGAATAATAATCCTTTGTATGTATATACTACAGTTTACTTATCCACTCATCTGTTGATGGACATTTATGTTGTACCACACTTTGGCTACTGTGAGTACTGAGGCAGTGAACTTGGGATGCTAATACGTCTTTGAGACTTTGATTTAAATTATTTTGGGTAAATGATGTAGATGTAGAATGGGTAAAACCTATGATAGTTCTGTTTTTTCTATTTTTAAATTTTTGGGTAACCTTCATATTCTTCGTAATGGTCACACCATTGTGCCCTCCCACTGCCAGGTACAAGGGTTCTTTTTCTCTCCATAATCTCACCAACACTTTCATTTTGCTTTTTTAGATTATAGTTATTCTTCAGGTGTGAAGTGATACATCATTGTGGTTTTGATTTGCATTTTCCTGGTGACTAGTAGTGATATTAAACTCCTTTCATGTCCCTGTGGTTATACATATATATGTCTTCTTTAAAGAAAGCTCTATAGAAGTCTCTTACCTATTTAAAAGTAAGGTTGTTAAATTTTTTCTGTTATGCTGTAGGAGCTTGTTACATACTTTGGGAATTAACCCCTTATCATATATATGGGGCTCATATTTCCTTAAGCCTTATAACCAGGAAGAGTTAATTTTGAATTTATGCTGGATCAGCTTCTGATTTCAACCCTCATCTTGCCACTTTTGCTTATTGAAAGCATACATAATAGACTGTCTTTGGGAGATAACCTGAGCTGCCCACCTGTGAGTGACTGTAAGGAAGTGGATCTAACACATTCTCCCTCCTGAGGCTTGCCATACTAGGGGACATTTTGCAAGGATTGAGTAGTCTTTACTTTGTCTCCTTACCTCCACCCCACTTCTGACCCATAAAAGAACCTGGCAACCAGGCCCCAGGAAAGACGATTATTTGGAGGCATTAGCTTGTCATTGTCTCAGCCAGTGGGTTCCTGAACAAAGTCCCTTTCTAGTCTAGACGGGCTTCCCTCATAGTCTCAGTCGGTAAAGAATCTACCTTCAATGCAGGAGACTCGGGTTTGATTCCCGGGTGAAACATGAAATTTTCGTTAAATTTTTTCCTTTTCCTAGTCTAGACACCTCATCTCAGATTCACTGCAGCGAGCAGAGCAAGCTTGGACTTGGTAACAGACTATGTCATATGCCTTAATGTTTAGACATTTTGTTGCTTCCATAGAAAATATTGAGGCCAAGTATAGCTTTGCCTCTAATTTATAGCAGTGTTAGTAAGCTGATCTTCAGGGCAATTGGAAAACATTGAATGTCCTAAAGTACCGGTGCCTATAGAAGTATGCCATACCCAGGGCACTCAAGGTCCCCCATGGAAGGCTTAGTGTTTACTATTAGCTGAAGGGTTGCTGTGTTTCAACAAATTACACTAATAAGTTCCTGATGGGTTCTATGTCACCCTTAGTTTATTTTTTTTAGAGAAAAATATCCATGGATTGAATGGTGGGGTCAATGACTCGTGGAGCTTCATTCCCTGAGTATACTAAGAATGTCTGAAAACACACTAAATGTCATTTCAAAAAAAAAAAAAAAGAATGGCAGGATAGAGTCGATTGAATATACTGTTGTAGGATAAAGCAGCACAGGATATTTGGGGAGTACTAGTGGAAAAGGCAATGGCACCCTACTCAAATACTCTTGCCTGGAAAAATCCCAGGGACGGGGGAGCCTGGTGGGCTGCCGTCTTTGGGGTCGCACAGAGTTGGACATGACTGAAGCGACTTAGCAGTAGCAGTGGAAAAGCTTCTTAATGGATACAGCCTAGACATTGAGTCAATTTTGAAAATAATGAGAAGAGAGGAATTTGGGTTTCTAGTAGACTACAAGTTGCTCATGGCCATGTGGCTGCAGAGACCAGATCAGTGTATAAATCTGCAAAAGTAGAGCTTCAGCAAAATATCTCAACTTGTGACCTTATGGCCTGGAAAACTGAAGGGTCAAGCTTTCCTGTTGAAGTCTGTGAATGGAGCTGTGAAAAGACTCCTGGCATGAGACCGCTAACACCAGAAACTGGAAAATTAGAAAAAGAAGATACAACTTTGTGTTCTCTAGTCATTTAATTGTCAAGAAGAGGCTAGAGACCAGTGGGGCATGGTGTAAGGAAGGCGAGTTTAAAAAAACTGTGGTAGGGGTTAAGATATGTGAGGTTAGTAAATCCTAGTCTTGACCATCAAGGGAAACAAAGCTGGGTGCTGGCAGATGAAATGGAATAGGGAGGAAGTTTTCCATAGCAGATTATTGGGGGCTGGGGAGTGGAAGAATCAGCAACTGTGACAATGGAGAAGCAACACTATTGTCAAGGAATTCCTCATATTTCCTAACAGGTGCATAACAATGGCACAGGGAGTATGTGACAAGGTCTCCAGTGAATCACTCTGCACTTCCTGAGTGAAGGATAAAGAAGTCCATGGACAAGGGAGATTGTGATATCAGCATCAGTGTGGCAATTTATTTTTGAGATTGCAAGCGTGGTATTTGGGGTGGGAATCAAGGGCATCAGCCAGTTCTGGGATGTTCCCCCTCCCGGGTGGAGCTGCTGGATCCTTATAAAAGGAGTCTCCATCACAGTGCTGTCATTGTCGTGACGGTTATAGGTCTTCTTTGGAGCCTCAGGTGAGCACTCTTAGAAGTCTTTATGGAACATGGGTGGTAGGGTTTAATTTGGGGTAGAAGTGGCTTTAGTTGCAGCAATTAGTGCTCTGTGTGGGAAAAAGAAGATATTGAGGATTTAGGGGTAAAGTTTTGTATTTGGTCATGAATGTGATCTTAAATGTGAGGAGAAAATGTAGTCAGAGGCACAGTCTTAACCTGAGAGAGAGTAAGGGAGATGAGATACTGTGCCACAGCACAGCACACATTAGTTTCAAAAGCTCCCTTCTCAGCATGCAATCCCATTGAGTGCCTAGTTTGGGCCTTTGCATTTCTCCTCAGAAGCCCACAGTCAGGTCAGCTTGGCCAGCAACCAAGACGTCATGGGAGAAATAAGTAGAGATTTGTTTAGGGACTGGCTACAAGTTTATTATCCAGATTCTTCTTCAGAATGTTTGTATTCATACAACACCTGTGTAGGCAATTTTGTTTTAAAAGGTGGTAGAAGGGGAGACTAACCAGAAAAGACTGAAGATCTGAGGGCAAGAGATACTAAAAGAGAAGGGTGAAGAAGCTCTAAAAAACCACAAAGACTGTATTAAGAATCAAGAAAAGTCCTTAGTGATGGGAGGGTTGTTGGTGCAGCTAAATGTTCTACCAGTCAGATGCTCCATTATGAAGAATTTTGTTTGTTTTGTATTTCAGATTCCTTGAGCCCCAAGAAAGATGTCTCACCACCAGCATCCACATCCGCATCAGCATCAGCATCACCATCAGTGCAAGGAGCCCTGCCATCCACCTCCAATAGTGTGTCCACCGAAGTGCCATGAGCCGTGCCCACCTCACCCATGCCACCTCCAGTGAGCCAGCAGAAATGCCCTCCTGGGCCACCATGCCCCACCATGCAAGCAGAAGTGTCCACCCAAGTGGAAGTAACAGCACCATGTTCCAGGCTCTTCCACTGTCCTCCCTTCGGCCTTGGTGACGGAGTGCATCTTCCTTAATCTCCCTCCTCAACGACAGCTGACAGAGTAAAGGCCTGGTTGCTGAAGGTGACACCACGTTGTTGGAAGAAGTGCAGCAGGATCATTGCTTGATCTTTCTGTGCCGTGTGCTGCCCGTCTGTAATCTGCGTTGTGTTCTCTACCCCATGAGCACTTAGTGTCTATTCCTTGCTTCTCCAAAAAGCATATTTGTAGCCCATTATTCTTTCTTTTTTCTTTTTTTTTTTTTTTGCAAATAGAGTTTTTTCGTCTCTTCTCTACACTACAAGTATTCTTCTGAGTGTTCCTTTTCATTCCCATTGGATTATCAGAATTAGGCTTTACCATCACTGAGTTCAGCTTTGCCTGAAATATGTCTTTTGGACTGGATCCATCAAAGAATTCCTTCAGTGGTTTCAGACTTCTTTCTATCTTTGTCTACCTTGAAGACCCTGAAAAGAATTGAATTCTCTCAGTCTCAGATTCCTTATTTGTAAAACCACTAGGCAAGAATCTATTCAACTCAGTGTACTCATAGAAAGTAATTTATTCACAAAGGTTTCCTAATTATTAACACATGCCAGGCAGTCTCTTATGTGCAGGGACATGAGGATTGTGACTAAAGTCCTTTTTTCCATCTAAACTCTTGAAGGGAGTTTGCACACACACACACACACACACACACACACACACACAGGCAGATACAAGGCAAATAAAGTGAATAGTGATATGCAATAGTGTGATTTTAGAGACAACTGTGTAGAAAAGCTCTTCCAAAGTGACTTTTAGGGCAAAGACTTGAGTGAAGAAGAGTGAGCCTTGAGTATCTGGGTACACTGTACCAGTGAGAGGCAATGGTGAGTGCTGAGGCAGGGAAGATAACTGCGGGGAGAACAGTCATCCAAGAGACAATGTCTCCAAATGGGGTTGAAGACACTGGATCTGAAAGATGTAGCCAAGAATTTGATACTTTATTCACAGTTTTCCCGCCATACTATGCTGAAGTTC
>NW_017196032.1:0-8670 GCF_001704415.2 Capra hircus
CCTTTGGAAGTTCCAGAGGTTAGGTGTGATTAGCCTCGAGACGCCTCAGCGGTAAATGGCCTCATCTCCCCTGGAGGGGAGAACCTCCTTGGATTTTCTCGAATTGGGGCAGGTGCTCTCGACTTACGACGGGACCTCAGGGACCCGCTCTGGTGGCCTCAGGAAAGGCCAGTCCCCATGCGAGTTGCTCGGGCCTCTCGGGTTCCTAACCGTCGATGCTCGGGCCAAAGATCTTGTGTGGAGTCAGTTCCGAACCTGAGGATGCCTCTCCAATGCTGACATTGATCTTGGGGTAATTCTGGAGTCTCCCCAGGGAGTCAGTCCTCGTCTCGAGTGGGGGCATGCACGTGCGCTTTCCTCCCGAGCTGTAGCAGCATTGTCACGCTTCCCTTCGCGTTGATCAAGGGATCTGTGGCTTTCCTCTAGGCTTTCCCACGGCTTTCCCACGAGGCTTTCTCACAGGGCTGTCCCACGTGCCACCGTGGTGTGAGTCGATCCTCGGCCTGAAAGTCGAGGCAGTGCAGGGAAAACAGGTTTCCGTGGAATGGACTGAGACATCTGGGGGAATCTGGGAATGGTGGCACGACCCTGGAGTTCCTCTCGCCTTTCCTGTGGAGAGTGCCTCCTCTTGAGATGCGACGGGATCGCCGGGAATTCTTTCCGACAACGCAGGAAAAGGATCCCTCCTCTCGAGCTAGGAGGCGAAACGGGGCTCCTCTGGATGTGGGCGGGGACTCTCGTGCTTCCTCTCGAGTGGAGACGGGTATGTCGGGAACTTTTGGAGTTGCAGCAAGGTGTGAAAACCTTTTGAAGTTCCAGAGGTTAGGTGTGATTAGCCTCGAGACAACTCAGCGGAAATGAGCCTCATCTCGCCTGGAGGCGAGAACCTCCCAGATTTTCTCGAGTTGCGGCAGGTGCTCTCGACTTAAGACGGGACCTCAGGAACCGCTCTGGTGGCCTCAGGAAAGGCCAGTCCCCATGCGAGTTGCTCGGGGGCCTCTCGGGATTCCTCTCCCGTTGATGCCAGTTCCTAAGACCTTGTGTGAAGTCGGTGCCGGAACCTGCGATTCCTCTCCAGTGCTGACATGGATCTTGGGTTACTTCTGGAGTCTCCCCAGGGGAGTCAGTCCTCATCTCGAGTGGGGGCATGCACTTGCGCTTTCCTCCCGAGCTGTAGCAACAGTGTCACGCTTCCCTTTGCGTGGATCAAGGGATCTGTGGCTTTCCTTCGAGGCTTTCCCACCAGGCATTCCCACGAGGCTTTCCCACGTGCCACCGTGGAGTGAGTCGATCCTTGGCTTGAAAGTCAAGCAGTGCAGGGAAAACAGGTTTCCCTGGAATGGACTGAGACATCTGGGGGACTCAGGGAATGGTGGCACGAGCCTGGAGTTCCTCTCGCGTTTCCTGTGGAGAGCGCCTCCTCTGAGATGCGACGGGAACGCCGGGAATTCTTTCCTGAACACGCAGGGGAAAGGATCCCTCCTCTCGGAGCTAGAAGGTGGAAACGGGGCTCCTCTGGATGTGGGCTGGACTCTTGTGCTTCCTCTCGAGTGGAGACGGGTATGTCGGGGAACTTGTTGAGTTGCAGCAAGGGTGTGAAGGACCCTTGGGAAGTTCGAGAGGTTAGGTGTGATTAGCCTCGGGACGCCTCAGTGGAAAAGGGCCTCATCTAGCCTGGAGGGGAAAACTTCCTGGATTTTCTCGAGTTGCGGCAGGTGCTCTCGACTTTCGACGGGGACCTCAGGGACCCGCTCTGGTGGCCTCAGGAAAGGCCAGTCCCCATGCGATTTGCTCGGGGTCCTCTCGGGATTCCTCTCCCGTCGATGCTGGGGCCTAAGACCTTGTGTGGAGTGGGTGCCGGAACCTGAGGATTCCTCTCCAGTGCTGACATGCAACTTGGGGTACTTTCTGGAGTCTCTTCAGGGGCGTCAGTCCTCGTCTCGGGTGGGGGCATGCACGTTCGCTTTCCTCCCGAGCTGTATCAGCAGTTTCACGGTTCCCTTCGAGTGGATCAAGGGATCTGTGGCTTTCGCTCGAGGCTTTCCCACGAGGCTTTCCCACAGGGCTGTGCCACGTGCCACCGTGGTGTGAGTCGATCCTCAGCTTGAAAGGCGAGGCAGTGCAGGGAAAACAGGTTTCCCTGAAATGGACTGAGACATCTGGGGGACTCAGGGAATGGTGGCACGACCCTGGAGTTCCTCTCGCCTTTCCTGTGGAGAGCGCCTCCTCTTGAGATGCGACGGGAACGCCGGGATTCTTTCCCCACCACTCAGGGAAAGGATCCCCCCTGTCGAGCTAGGAGGCAGAAACGGGGCTCCTCTGGATGTGGGCGTGTCTCTCGTGCTTCCTCTCGAGTGGAGACGGGTATGTCGGGCGAACTTCTTGAGTTGCAGCAACGGTGTTAAGGACCCTTTGAAAGTTCCAGAGGTTAGGTGTGATTAGCCTCGAAACGCCTCAGGTGAAATGGGCCTCATCTCGCCTGGAGGGGAGAACCTCCTGGATTTTCTCGAGTTGCGGCCAGTGCTCTCGACTTACGATGGGGACCTCACGGACCCGCTCTGGTGGCCTTAGGAAAGGCCAGTCCCCAGGAGAGTTGCTTGGGGGCCTCTCGGGATTCCTCTGCCGTCAATGTCGGTACCTAAGACCTTGTGTGGAGTCGGTGCCGGAACCTGAGGATTCCTCTCCAGTGCTGACATGGACCTTGGGGTACTTCTGGGGTCTCCCCAGGGGAGTCATTCCTCGTCTCGATTGGTGGCAGGCACGTGCGCTTTCCTGCCGTGCTGTAGCAGCTGTGTCACGCTTCCCTTCGCGTGGATCAAGGGATCCTGTGGCTTTCCCTAGAGCTTTCCCACTAGGCCTTCCCACGAGGCTTTGCCACAGGGCTGTCCCACGTACCACCGTGGTGTGAGTCGATCCTCTGCTTGAACGTCGAGGCACTGCAGGGAAAACAGGTTTCCCTGGAATGGACTGAGACATCTGGGGGACTCTGGGAATGGTGTCACGATCCTAGAGTTCCTCGCGCCTGTCCTGTGGAGAATGCTTCCTCATGAGATGCGCCGGGAACGCCGGGAATTCTTTCCCAACCACGCAGGGAAAGGATCCCTCCTCACGAGCTAGGAAGGCGCAAACGGGGCTCCTCTGCATGTGGGCGGGACTCTCGTGCTTCCTCTCGAGTGGAGACGGGTATGTCGGGGAACTTCTTGAGTTGCAGCAAGGGTGTGAAGGACCCTTTGGAAGTTCCAGAGGTTAGGTGTGATTAGCCTCGAGACGCCTCACCGGAAATGGGCCTCATCTCGCCTGGAGGGGAGAACCTCCTGGATTTTCTCGAGTTGCATCAGGTGCTCTCGACTTTCGACGGGGACCTCAGGGACCCGCTCTGGTGGCCTCAGGAAAGGCCAGTCCCCATGCGAGTTGCTCTGGAGCCTCTCGGGATTCCTCTCCGGTCGATGCCGGGGCCTAAGACCTTGTGTGGAGTCAGTGCCGGAACCTGAGGATTCGTCTCCAGTGCCGACGTGGATCTTGGGGTACTTCTGGAGTCTCCCCAGGGGAGTCAGTCCTCGTCTCGAATGGGGGCATGCACGTGCGCTTCCCTCCCGAGCTGTAGCAGCAGTGGCACGCTTCCCTTCGCGTGGATCAAGGTATCTGTGGCTTTCGCTCGAGGCTTTCCCACGAGGTTTTCCCACGAGGCTATCCCACGAGGCTTTCCAAAAGGGCTGTCCCACGTGCCACCGTGGTGTGAGTCGATCCTCGGCTTGAAAGTCGAGGCAGTGCAGGGAAAACAGGTTTCCCTGGAACGGATTGAGACATCTGGGGGACTCTGGGAATGTTGGCTCGACCTGGAGTTTCTCTCGCCTTTCCTGTGGAGAGCGCCCCTCTTGAGATGCGACGGGAACGCCGGGAATTCTTTCCCGAATACGCAGGGAGAGGATCCCTCCTCTCGAGCTAGGAGGCGGAAACAGGGCTCCTTTGGATGTAGGCGGAACTCTCCTGCTTCCTCTCGAGTGGAGACGCGTATGTTGGGGAACTTCTTGAGTTGCATCAAGGGTTTGATGCACCCTTTGGAAGTTCCAGAGGATACATGGATTAGCCTCGACACGCTTCAGTGGAAATGGGCCTCATCTAGCCTGGAGGGGAGAACCTCCTGGATTTCTCGAGTTGCCGAAGGTGCTCTCGACTTACGACGGGGACCTCAGCGACCCGCTCTGGTGGCCTCAGGAAAGGTTAGACCACATGCGAGTTGCTCAGGGGCCTCTCGGGATTCCTCTCCCGTCAATGTCGGTACCTAAGACCTTGTGTGGAGTCGGTGCCGGAACCTGAGGATTCCTCTCCAGTGCTGACATGGACTTTGGGGTACTTCTGGGGTCTCCCCAGGGAAGTCAGTCCTCGTCTCTTTGGGGGCATGCACCTGCGCTTTCCTCCCAAGCTGTAGCAGCAGTGTCACGCTTCCCTTCTCGAGGATCAAGGGATCTGTGGCTTTCCCTCGAGGCTTTCACACCAGGCTTTCCAACGAGGCTTTCCCACAGGGCTGTCCCACGTGGCACCGTTTAGTGAGTCGATCCTCGGCTTGAAAGTTGAGGTAGGACAGGGAAAACAGGTTTCCCTGGAATGGACTGAGATTTCTGGGGGACTCTATTAACGGTGGCACGACCCTGGAGTTCCTCTCGCCTCTCCTGTGGAGAGCGCCTCCTCTTCAGAAGCGACGGGAACCCCGGGAATTCTTGACTGACCACGCAGGGAAAGGATCCCTCCTCTCGAGCTATGAGGCGGAAACGAGGCTCCTCTGGATGTGGGCGGGACTCTCGTGCTTATTCTCGAGTGGAGACGGGTATGTCGGGTAACTTCTTGAGTTGCAGCAAGGGTGTGAAGGACCGTTTGGAAGTTCCAGAAGTTAGGTGTGATTAGCTTCGAGACGCCTCAGGGGAAACGGGCTTCATCTCGCCTGGAGGGGTGAACCTCCTGGATTTTCTCGAGTTGCGGCAGGTGCTCTCGAGTTACGAAGAGGACCTCCGGGACCCGCTCTGGTGGCCTCAGGAAAGGCCAGTCCCCATGCGAGTTGCTCGGGGTCCTTTCGGGATTTCTCTCCCGTCGATGCCAGGTCCTAAGACCTTGAGTGGAGTTGGTGCCCCAACCGGAGGATTCCTCTCCTGTTCTGACATGGATCTTGGGGTACTTCTGGAGTCTCCCCAGCGGAGTCAGTCCTCGTATCGTGTGGGGGCATGCACGTGCTCTTTCCTCCCGAGCTGTAGCAGCAGTTTCCCGCTTCCCTTCGCGAGGATCACGGGGTCTGTGGGTTTCCCACGAGGCTTTCCCACGAGGCTTTCCCACAGGGCTGTCCCACGTGCCACCGTGGTGTGAGTCTATCCTCGGCTTGAAAGTCGATGCAGTGCAGGGAAAACAGGTTTCCCTGGAATGGACTGAGACATCTGGGGGACTCTGGGAATGGTGGCACAACCCTGGAGTTCCTCTCTCCTTTCCTGTGGAGAGCGCCTCCTCTTTAGATGCGACGGAAACGCCGGGAATTCTTTCCCGAACACGCAGTGAAAGGATCCCTCCTCAAGAGCTAGGAGGCGGAAACGGGTCTCCTCTGGATGTGGGCGGGACTTTCGTGCTTCCTCTCGAGTGGAGACGGGTATGTCGGGGAACTTCTTTAGTTGCAGCAAGGGTGTGAAGGACCCTTTGGAAGTTCCAGAGTTTAGGTGTGATTACTCTCGAGACGCCGCAGAGAAAATGGGCCTCATCTAGACTGGAGCAGAGAACCTCTTGGATTTTCTCGAGTTGCGGCAGGTGCTCTCAACATAAGACCGTGACCTCAGGGACAGTGTAGCAGATGTGTCACGCTTCCCGTCGTGTGGATCAAGGGATCTTTGGCTTTCCCACGAGGCTTTCCCACAGGGCTGTCCCACGTGCCACCATGGTGTGAGTGGATCCTCGGCTTGAAAGTCGAGGCAGTGCAGGGAAAACAGGTTCCTCTGAAATGGACTGAGACATCTGGGGGACTCTTCGAATGGTGGCACGACCCCGGAGTACCTCTCGCCTTTCCTATTGAGAGCCCTTGCTCTTGAGATGCCAAGGGAACGCCGAAAAAACTTTCCTGACTAAGCAGGATAGGATCCTTCATTTCGAGCTGCCAGGCGGAAACGGGGTTCCTCTGAATGTGAGTCTCCCCAGGGGAGTCAGTCCTCGTCTCGAGTGGGGTCATGCACGTGCGCTTTCCTCCCGAGCTGTAGCAGCAGTGTCACGCTTCCCTACGCGTGGATCAAGGGATCTGTGGCTTTCCCTCGAGGCTTTCCCACGAGGCTTTCCCACGAGGCTTTCCCACAGGGCTGTCCAACCTGCCATCGCGGTGTGAGTCAATCCTCGGCTTGAAAGTGGAGGCAGTGCAGGGAAAACAGGTTTCCTTGGAATGGACTGAGACATCTGGGGGACTCTGGGAATGGGGCCTGATACTGGAGTTCCTCTCGCCTTTACTGTGGAGAGCGCCTCCTCTTGAGATGAGACGGGAACACTAGGAATTCTTTCAGGACCACGCAGGGAAAGGATCCCTCCTCTCGAGCTAGCAGGCGGAAACGGGGCCACTCTGGATACGGGTGGGACGCTCGGGTTCCTCTTGAGTGGAGACGGGTATGTTGGGGAACTTCTTGAGTTGCAGCAAGGGTGTGAAGGACCCTTTGGAATTTCCAGAGTTTAAGTCTGATTACCCCCTAGTTGTCTCAGCCGAAATGGGCCTCATCTCGCCTGGAGGGGAGAACCTCCTGGATTTTCTCGAGTTGCGGCAGGTTCTCTCGACTTACGACCAGGGCCTCAGGGACCCGCTCTGGTGGCCTCAGGAAAGGCCAGTCCCCATGCGAGTTTCTCCGGGCCTCTCGGGATTCTTCTCCCGTCGATGCTGGGGCCTAAGACCTTGTGTGGACTCCAGTGACGGAACCTGAGGATTCCTCTCCAGTGCCGACATGGATCTTGTGGTACTTCTGGAGTCTCCCCAGGGGAGTCAGTCCTTGTCTCGAGAAGGGGCATGCACGTGCGATTTCCTCCCGAGCTGTAGCAGCAGTGTCATGCTTCCCTTTTCGTGGATCAAGGGATCTGTGGCTTTCCCTCTAGACTTTCCCATGACGCTTTCCCATGAGGCTTCCCACAGGGCTTTCCCACGTGCCACTGTTGTGTGAGTCGATCCTTGGCTTTAAAGTCGAGGCAGTGAAGGGAAAACAGATTTCCCTGGAATGGACTCAGACATCTGGGGGGACTCAGGGAATGTGGCACGACCCTGGAGTTCCTCTCGCCTTTCCTGTGGAGAGCGCTCCTCTTGAGATGCGACGGGAACCCGGGAATTCTTTCCCGACCACGCAGGGAAACGATCCCTCCTCTCGAGCTAGGAGGCGGAAACAGGGCTCCTCTGGATGTGGGCGGGACTCTCATGCTTCCTCTTGAGTGGAGACGGGTATGTCGGGGAACTTCTTGAGTTGCAGCAAGGCTGTGAAGGACCCTTTGGAAGTTCCAGAGATTAGGGGTGATTAGCTTCCAGTCGCCTCAGCGGAAATGGGCCTCATCTCGCCTGGAGGGGGACTACCTCCTGGATTTTCTCGAGATAGGGCAGTTGCTGTCGACTTACGACGGGGACCTCAGGGACCCGCTCTGGTCGCCTCAGGAAAGGCCAGTCCCCATGCGAGTTGCATGGGGGCCTCTCGGGTTTCCTCTCTCGTCGATGCCCGGTGCCTAAGACCTTGTGTATAGTCGGTGCCGGAACCTGAGGATTCCTCTCCAGTGCTGACATGGATCTTGGGGTACTTCTGGAGTCTCCCCAGGGGAGTCAGTCCTCGTCTCGAGTGGGGGGCATGGATCGTGCCGCTTTCCTCCGAGCTGTAGCAGCAGTGTCACGCTTCCCTTCGCGAGGATCAAGGGATCTGTGGCTTTCGCACGAGGCTTTCCCCACAGGGCCTGTCCCACGTGCCACCTGTGGTGTGAGTTCGGTCCTCGGCTTGAAATCGAGGCAGTGCAGGGAAAACAGATTTCCCTGGAATGGACTGAGACATCTGGGGACTCTGGGAATGGTGGCACGACCCTGGAGTTCCTCTCGCCTTTCCTGTGGAGAGCGCCTCCTCTTGAGATGCGACGGGAACGCCGGGAATTCTTTGCCGACCACGCAGGGAAAGGATCCCTCCTCTCGAGCTAGGAGGCGGAAACGGCGCTCCTCTGGATGAGGGGGGACTCTCGTGATTCCTCTCGAGTGGAGACGGGTATGTCGGGGAACTTCTTGAGTTGCAGCAAGGGTGTGAAGGACCCTTTTTAAGTTCCAGAGTTAGGTGTGATTAGCCTCGAGATGCCTCAGCGAAATCGGCCTCATCTCGCCTGACGGGGAGAACCTCCTGGATTTTCTCGAGTTGTGGCAGGTGCTCTCAACTTACGACGGGGACCTCAGGACCCGCTCTGGTGGCCTCAGGAAAGGCCAGTCCCCAGCGAGTTGCTCGGGGTCATCTCGGGATTCTCTCCGTCGATGCCGGGCCTAAGATCTTGTGTGGAGTCGCTGTCGGAACCTGAGGATTCCTCTCCGGTGCTGACATGGATCTTCGGATATTTCTGGAGTCTCCCCAGGGGAGTCAGTCCTCGTCTCGAAGTGGGGGCTTGCACTTGCGCTTTCCTCCCGGGCGTGACACCTGCTGATGCGAACAGCCCAGA
>NW_017196033.1:0-8669 GCF_001704415.2 Capra hircus
GTGACACTGCTGCTACAGCTCGGGAGGAAAGCGCACGTGCATGCCCCCTCTCGAGAGGAGGACTGACTCCCCTGGGGAGACTCCAGAAGTACCTCAAGGTCCATGTAAGCAATAGTGAGGAATCCTCAGCTTCCGGCACTTTCTCGACACAAGGTCTTAGGCCGCAGCATCAACGGGAGAGGAATCCCGAGAGGCCCCGAGCAACTCGCATGGGGACTGGCCTTTCCTGAGGCCACCAGAGCGGGTCCCTGAGGTCCCCGTCCTAAGTCGAGAGCCCTACTGCAACTCGAGAAAATTCCGGAGGTTCTCCCCTCCAGTCGAGATGAGGCCCATTTTCGCTGAGGTGTCTCGAGGCTAACCACACCTAACCTCTGAACTTCCAAAGGGTCCTTCGCACCCTTGCTGCAACTCAAGTAGTTCCCCATCATACCCGGCTCCACTCGAGAGGAAGCACGAAAGTACCGCCCACATCCAGAGGAGCCCCGTTTCCGCCTCCTAGCTCGAGAGGAGAGATCCTTTACCTGCGTGGTCGGGAAAGAATTCCCGGCGTTCCCGTCCCATCTCAAGAGGAGGCGCTCTCCACAGGAAAGGCAAGAGGAACTCCAGGGTCGTGCCACCATTCCCAGAGTCCCCCAGATGTCTCAGTCCATTCCAGGGAAACCTGTTTCCCCTGCACTACCTCGAATTTCAAGCCGAGGATCGACTCACACCACGGGGTGGCACGTGGGGACAGCCCCTGTGGGAAAGCCTCGTGGGAAAGCCTCGAGGGGAAGCCACAGATCCCTTGATCCACGCGAAGGGAAGGCGACACTGCAGCTACAGCTCGGAAGGAAAGCACACGTGCATGCCCCCACTCGAGACGAGGACTGACTCCCCGTGGGGAGACTCCAGAAGTACCCCCAAGATCCATGTCAGCACTGGAGCGGAATCCTCAGGTTCTGGCACCGACTTCACACAAGGTCTTAGGCCCCGGCATCGACGGGAGAGGAATCCCGAGAGGGCCCCGAGCAACTCGCATGGGGACTGGCCTTTCCTGAGGCCACCAGAGCGGGCCCCTGAGGTCCCCGTCGTAAATCGAGAGCACCTGCCACAACTCGAGAAAATCCAGGAGGTTCTCCCCTCCAGGCGAGATGAGGCCATTCCAGCTGAGGTGTCTCGAGGCTAATCACACCTAACCTCTGGAACTCCCAATGGGTCCTTCACACTCTTTGCTGCAACTTAAGAAGTTCCCCGACATACCCGTCTCCACTCGAGAGGAAGCACGAGAGTCCCGCCCACATCCAGAGGAGCCCCGTTTTCCGCCTCCTAGCTCGAGAGGAGGGATCCTTTCCCTGCGTGGTCGGGAAAGAATTCCCAGCGTTCCGTCGCATCTCAAGGGGAGGCGCTCTCCACAGGAATGGCGAGAGGAACTCCAGGGTCGTGCCACCATTCCTAGAGTCCCCCAGATGTCTCAGTCCATTCGAGGGAATCGTGATTTCCCCGCACTGCCTCGATTTTCAAGCCGAGGATCGACACACACCACGGTGGCACGTGGGACAGACCTGTGGGAAAGACTCGTGGGAATCCCTCCTGGGAAAGCCTCGAGGGAAAGCCACAGATCCCTTGATTCACGCGAAGGGAAGCGTGACACTGCTGCTACAGCTCGGAAGGAAAGCACACGTGCATGCCCCCACTCGAGACGAGGACTGACTCCCCTGGGGAGCCTCCAGAAGAACCCCAAGATCCATGTCAGCACTGGAGAGGAATCCTCAGGTTCCGGCACCGACTCCACACAAGGTCTTAGGCCCCGGCATCGACGGGAGAGGAATCCCGAGAGGCCCCGAGCAACTCGCATGGGGACTGGCCTTTCCTGAGTCCACCAGAGCGGGTCCCTCAGGTCCCCGACGTAAGTCGAGAGCACCTGCCGCAACTCGATAAAATCCAGGAGGTTCTCCCCTCCAGGCGACATGAGGCCCATTTCCACTGAGGCGTCTCGAGGCTAATCACATCTAACATCTGGAACATCCAAAGGGTCTTTCAAACCCTTGCTGTAACTCAAGTAGTTCCCCGACATACCCCGTCTCCACTCGAGAGGAAGCACGAGAGTTCTGCCCACATCCAGAGGAGCCCCGTTTCCGCCTCCTAGCTCGAGAGGAGGGATCCATTCCCTGCGTGGTCGGGAAAGAATTCCCGGCGTTCCCGTCGCAACTCAAGAGGAGGCCCTCTCCACAGAAAAGGCGAGAGGAACTCCAGGATCGTGACACCATTTCCAGAGTCCCCCAGATGTCTCAGTCCATTCCAGGGAAACCTGTTTTCCCTGCACTGCCTCGACTTTCAAGCCGAGGATCGACTCACACCACGGTGGCACGTGGGACAGCCCTGTTGGAAAGCCTCGTGGGAAAGCCTCCTGGGAATGCCTCCTGGGAAAGCCTCGATGGAAAGCCACAGATCCCTTGATCCACGCGAATGGAAGCGCCACACTGCTGCCACAACTCGGGAGGAAAGCGCACGTGCATGCCCCCACTCGAGATGAGGACTGACTGCCCGGGGGAGACTCCAGAAGTACCCCAAGATCCATGTCAGCACTGGAGAGGAATCCTCAGGTTCCAGCACCGAATCCACACAAGGTCTTAGGCGCCGGCATCGAAGGGAGAGGAATCCCGAGAGGCCCACAAGCAACTCGCATGGGGTCTGGCCTTTCCTGAGGCCACCAGAACGGGTCCCTGAGGTCCCCGTTGTAAGTTGAGAGCACCTGCCGCAACTCGAAAAAATCCTGGAGGTTATCCCCTCCAGGCGAGATCAGGCCTATTTCTGCTGAGGCGTCTCGAGGCTAATCACATCTAACATCTGGAACTTCCAAAGGGTCTTCACACCCTTGCTGAAATTCAAGAAATTCCCCGAAATACCCGTCTCCACTCGAGAGGAAGCACGAGAGTCCCGCCCACATCCAGAGAATCCCCGTTTCCCCCTCCTAGCTCGAGCGGAGGGATCCTTTCCCTGCGTGTTCGGGAAAGAATTCCCGGCGTTCCCATCGCATCTCAAGAGGAGGCGCTCTCCACCGGAAAGGCGAGAGGAAATCCAGGGTCGTTCCACCATTCCCAGAGTCTCCCAGATGTCTCAGTCCATTCCAGGGAAACCTGTTTTCCCTGCATTGCCTCGACTTTCAAGCCCATGATCGACTCACACCACCGTGGCACGTGGGACAGCCCTGCGGGACAGCCCTGTGGGAAAGCCTCGTGGGAAAGCCACAGATCACTTGATCCACGCGTAGGGAAGCGTGACCACGCTGCTACACCTCGGGAGAAAAGCGCACGTGCATTCCCCCTCTCGAGACGAGGACTGGCTCCCCTGGGGTGACTCCAGAAGTACCCAAAGATCCATGTCAGCACTGGAGAGGTATCCTCAGGTTCGGCACCGAATCCACACAAGATCTTAGGCCACGGCATCGACTGGAGAGGAATCCTGAGAGGCCCCCGAGCAACTCTCATGGGGACTGGCCTTCCCTGAGTCCACCAGAGCGGATCCCTGAGGTCCCCGTCGTAAGTCGAGAGCACCTGCCGCAACTCGAGAAAATCCAGGAGGTTCTCCCCTTCAGGCGAGATGAGGCCCATTTTTGCTGAGGTGTCTCCAGGCAAATCACACCTAACCTCTGGAAATTCCAAAGGGTCCTTCACACCCTTGCTGGAACTCAAGAAGTTCCCCGACATACCCGTCTCCACTCGAGAGGAAGCACGAGAGTTCCGCCCACATAAAGAGGAGCTCCGTTTCCTACACCTAGCTCGAGAGGATGGATCCATTCCCTGCGTGGTTGGGAAAGAATTCCCGGAGTTCCCGTCCCATCTCAAGAGGAGGCGCTCTCCACAGGAAAGGCGAGAGGAACTCCAGGGTCTTGCCACCATTCCCAGAGTCCCCCAGATGTCTCAGTCCATTCCAGGGAAACCTGTTTTCCCTGCACTGCTTCGTCTTTCAAGCCGAGGATCGACTCACACCATGGTGGCACGTGGGACAGCCCTGTGGGAAAGCCTCGTGGGAAAGCCTCGTGAGGAAGCCTCGAGGGAAAGCCACAGATCCCTTGATCCACGCGAAGGGAAACGGACACTGCTGCTACAGCTCGGGAGGAAAGCACACGTGCATTCCCCCACTCGAGAGGAGGACTGACTCCCCTGGGGATATCCAGAAGTACCCCAAGATTCATGTCAGCACTGGACAGGAATCCACAGGTTCCGGCACTGGCTCCACACAAGGTCTTAGGCCCCAGCTTCGACGGGAGAGGAATCCCGAGGGGACCCCGAGCAACTCACTTGGGGACTGGCCTTTCCTGAGGACACCAGAGTGGGTCCCTGAGGTCCCCGTCGTACTTCGAGAGCACCTGCCGCAACTCGAGAAAATCCAGAAGGTTCTCCCCTCCAGGCGACATGAGGCCCATTTCCGCTGAGGCGTCTCGAGCCTAATGACACCTAAACTCTGGAACTTCGAAAGGGTCCTTCACACCCTTGCTGCAACTCAAGAAGTTCCCCGACATACCCGTCTCCACTCGAGAGGAAGCACGAGAGTCCCGCCCACATCCAGAGGAGCCCCTTTTCCGCCTCTTAGCTCGAGAGGAGGGATCCTTTCCGGGCGTGGTCTGGAAAGAATTCCCGGCGTTTCCGTCGCATCTCAAGAGGAGGCGCTCTCCACAGAAAAGGCGATAGGAACTCCAGGGTCGTGCCACCATTCCCAGAATCCCCCAGATGTCTCAGTCCATTCCAGGGAAACCTGTTTTCCCTGCACTGCCTCCACTTTCAAGCCGAGGATCGACTCACACCACGGTGGCACGTGGGACAGCCCTGTGGAAAGCTTCGTTAGAAAGCCCCGTGGGAAAGCCTCATGGGAAAGCCCCGAGGGAAAGCCACAGATCCCTTGATCCAAGCGAAGGGAAGCATGACACTGCTACTAGAGCTCGAGAGGAAAGCGCAGCTGCAGGCCCCCACTCGAGACGAGGACTGACTCCCCTGGGGAGACTCAGAAGTACCCCAAAATCCATGTCAGCACTGGAGAGGAATTCTCAGGTTCCGGCACCGACGCCACACAAGGTCTTAAGCAAGCGTGACACTGCTGCTACAGCTCGAGAGGAAAGCTCACGTGCAGGCCCCCACTCGAGACGAGGACTGACTCCCCTGGGGAGACTCAGAAGTACCCCAAGATCCATGTCAGCACTGGAGAGGAATGCTCAGGTTCCGGCACCGACTCCACACAAGGTCTTAGGCCCCGACTTCGACGGGAGAGGAATGCCGAGAGGCCCCCGAGCAAGTCGCATGGGGACTGGCCTTTCCAGAGGCCACCAGAGCGGGTACCTGAGGTCCCCGTCGTAAGTCGAGAGCACCTGCCGCAACTCGAGAAAATCCAGGAGGTTCTCCCCTCCAGGCGAGATGAGGCCCATTTCCGCTGAGGCGTCTCGAAGATATTCACACCTAACCTCCGGAACTTCCAAAGGGTCCTTCAGACCCTTTTTGCAACTCAAGAAGTTCCCCGACATACCCGTCTGCACTTGAGAGGAAGCACGAGAGTCCCGCCCACATCCAAAGGAGCCCCCGTTTCCGCCTCCTAGCTCGACGGACGGATCCTTTCCCTGCGTGCTCGGGAAAGAATTCCCGGCGTTTCCGTCGCAACTCAAGAGGAGGCGCTCTCCACAGGAAAGGCGAGAGAAACTCCAGGGTCGTGCCACCATTTCCAGAGTCCACCAAATGTCTCAGTCCATTCCAGGGAAACCTGTTTTCCCTGCACTGCCTCCACCTTCAAGCCGAGGATCGACTCACACCGCGGTGGCACGTTGGACAGCCCTGTGGGAAAGCCTCAGGGGAAAGCCTCGTGGGAAAGCCTCGAGGGAAAGCCACAGATCCCTTGATCCACGCGAAGGGAAGCGTGACACTGCTGCTACAGCTCGGGAGGAAAGCGCACGTGCATGCCCCCACTCGAGACGAGGACTGACTCCCCTGGGGAGATTCCAGAAGTACCCTTAGATACATGTCAGCACTGGAGAGGAATCCTCAGGTTCCGGCACATACTCCACACAAGATCTTAGGCCCCGGCATCGACGGGAGAGGAATCCGAAGAGGCCCCCGAGGAACTTGCATGGGGACTGGCCTTTCCTGAGGCCACCAGAGCGGGTCCCTGAGGTCCCCGTCGTAAGTTCGAAAGCACCTGCCACAACTCGAGATAATCCAGGAGGTTCTCCCCTCCAGGCGAGAATGAGGCCCATTTCCGCTGAGGCATCTCGAGGCTAATCACATCTGACATCTGGAATTTCCAAAGGGTCCTTCACACCATTGCTGCAACTCAAGAAGTTCCCCGACATACCCGTCTGCACTCGAGAGGAAGCACGAGAGTCCCGCCCACATCCATAGGAGCCACGTTTCCGCCTCCTAGCTTGAGAGGAGGGATCCTTTCCCTGCGTCGTGGGGAAAGAATTCCCCGAGTTCCCGTCGCAACTCAAGAGGAGGCGCTCTCCACAGGAAAGGCGAGAGGCACTCCAGGGTCGTTCCACCATTCCCAGATTCCCCCAGATGTCTCAGTCCATTCCAGGGAAACCTGTTTTCCCTGCACTGCCTCGACTTTCAAGCCGAGGATCGACTCACACCACGGTGGCACTTGGGACAGCCCTGTGGGAAAGCCTCGTGGGAAAGCCTCGTGGGAAAGCCTCGTGGGAAAGCCACAGATCCCTTGATCCACGCGAATGGAAGCGCGACACTGCAGCTACAGCTCGGGAGGAAAGCACACCTGCATGCCCCCACTCGAAATGAGGACCGACTCCCTAGGGGAGACTCCAGAAGTACCCCAAGATCCATGTCAGCACTTGAGAGGAATCCTCAGGTTCCGGCACTGACTCCGCACAAGATCTTAGGACCCGGCAACGAAGGGAGAGGAATCCTGAGAGGCCTGCGTGCAATTCGAATGGGGACTTGCCTTTCCTGAGGCCACCAGAGCAGGTCCCTGAGGTCCCCGTCGTAAGTCAAGAACATCCTGCCGCAACTCGAGAAAATCCAGGAAGTTCTCCCCTCCAGGCGAGATGAGGCCCATTTCCGCTGAGGCGTCTCGAGGCTAATCACACCTAACCTCTGGAACTTCCAAAGGGTCCTTCACACCCTTGCTGCAACTCAAGAAATTCCCCGACATACCCGTGTCCACTCCGAGAGGAAGCACGAGATTCCCGCCCTCACCCAGAGGAGAACCGTTTCTGCCTCCTAGCTCGAGAGGAGGGATCCTTTCCCTGCGTGGTCGGGAAAGAATTCCCGGCTTTCCCGTCGCATCTCAAGAGGAGGCGCTCTCCATAGGAAAGGCGAGAGGAACTCCAGGGTCGTGCCACCATTCCCAGAGTCCCCCAGATATCTCAGTCCATTCCAGGGAAACCTGCTTTCCCTGCACTGCCTCGACTTTTCAAGCCGAGGATCGACTCACACCACGGTGGCACGTGGGACAGCCCTGTGGGAAAGCCTCGTGGGAAAGCCTCGAGGGAAAGGCACAGATCCCTTGATCCAACAGAAGGGAAGCATGACACTGCTGCTACAGCTCGGGAGGAAAGCGCACGTGCAAGCCCCCACTCGAGACGAGGACTGACTCCCCTGGGGAGACTCCAGAAGTACCCCGAGGTCCATGTCAGCACTGGAGAGAAATCCTCAGGTTACGGCACCGACTCCACACAAGATCTTAGGCGCCTGCATCTACGGGAGGGGAATCCCGAGAGGCCCCCGAGCAACTCGCATGGGTACTGGCCTTTCCTGAGGCCAGCAGAGCGGGTCCCTGAGGTCCCCGTCGTAAGTCGAGAGCACCTGCCGCAACTCGAGAAAATCCAGGAGGTTCTCAACTCCAGGCGAGATGAGGCCCATTTCCGCTGAGGCGTATCGAGGCTAATCACATCTAACATCTGGAACTTCCAAAGGGTCCTTCACACCCTTGCTGCAACTCAAGAAGTTCCCCGACATACCCGTCTCCACTCGAGAGGAAGCACGAGAGTCCCGCCCACATCCAGAGGAGACCCGTTTCCGCATCCTTGCTCGAGAGGAGGGATCCTTTCCCTGCATGGTGGGGAAAGAATTCCCGGCGTTCCCGTCGCATCTCAAGAGGAGGCGCTCTCCACAGGAAAGGCGAGAGGAACTCCCAGGGTCGTGCCACCATTCCCAGATACCCCCAGTATGTCTCAGTCCATTCCAGGGAAACCTGTTTTCCCTGCACTGCCTCGGCTTTCAACGCTGAGGTATCGACTCACACCACGGTGGCACGTGGGACAGCCCTGTGGGAAAGCCTCGTGGGAAAGCCTCGTGGGAAAGCCTCGAGGGAAAGCCCACCGATCCCTTGATCCACGCGAAGGGAAGCGTGACACTGGTGCTAAATCTCGGAAAGAAAGCACACGTGCATTCCCCCACTCGAGACGAGGATTGACTCCCCTGGGAATCTCCAGAAGTACCCCAAGATCCAAGTCAGCACTGGAGAGGAATGCTCAGGTTCCGGCACCGTCTCCACACAAGGTCTTAGGCCCAGGCATCGACTGGAGAGACATCACGAGAGGCTCCCGAGCAACTTGCAATGGGACTGGCCTTTCCTGAGACCACCAGAGCGGGTCCCTGAGGTCCCCATCGTAAGTCGAGAGCACCTGCTGCAACTCGAGATAATCCAGGAGGTTCTCCCCTCCAGGCAAGATAAGGCCCATTTCTGCT
>NW_017196034.1:0-8668 GCF_001704415.2 Capra hircus
GATTAGCCTCGAGACGCCTCAGCAGAAATGGGCCTCATCTCGCCTGGAGGGGAGAACCTCCTGGATTTTCTCGAGATAGGGCAATTGCTCTCGACTTACGACGGGGACCTCAAAGGACGCCGCTCTGGGGCCTCAAGAAAAGGCCAGTCCCCATGCGAGTTGCTCGGGGCCTCTCGGGATTCCTCTCCCGTCGATGTCGGGGCCTAAGACCTTGTGTGGAGTTGGTTCCGGAATCTGAGGTTTCCTGTGCAGTGCTGACATGGATCTTGGGTACTTCTGGAGTCTTCCCAGGGGAGTTAGTCCTCGTCTCGAGTGGGGGCATGCACCTGCGCTTTCCCTCCCTAGCTGTAGCAGCAGTGTCATGCTCCAGTCGTGTGGATCAAGGTATCAGTGGCTTTCCCTCGAGGCTTTCCCACGATGCTTTCCAGCAAGGCTTTCCCACGAGGCTTTCCCACAGGGCTGTCCCCACGTGCCACGGTGTTGTGAGTCGATCCTCGGCTTGAGAGTCGAGGTAGTGCAGGGAAAACAGGTTTCCCTGAAAAGGACTGAGACATCTGGGGACTCTGGGAATGGTGGCACGACCCTGGAGTTCCTTTCGCCTTTCCTGTGGAGAGCGCCTCCTCTTGAGATGCGACGAGAACGCCGGAATTCTTTCCCGACCACGCAGGGAAAGGATCCCTCCTCTAGAGCTAGGGGGCTGAAACGGGCTCCTCTGGATGTGGGCGGGACTCTCGTGCTTCCTCCTCCAGTGGAGACGGGTATGTCGGGGAACTTCTTGAGTTGCAGCAAGCGTGTGAAGGACCCTTTGGACGTTCGCAGAGGTTAGGTGTGATTAGCCTCGAGACGCCTCAGCGAAATGGGGCTCACCTCGCCAGGAGGGGAGGACCTCGTGGATTTTCTCGAGTTGCGGCAGGTGCTCTCGACTTACGACAGGGACCTCAGGGACCCGCTCTGGTGGTCTCACGAAAGGCCAGTCCCCATGCGAGTTGCTCGGGGGCCTCTCGGGTTTCCTCTCCCCGTCGAAGCCGGGGCCTAAGATCTTATGTGGAGTCTGTGGCAAAACCTGAGAATTCCTCTCCGTTGCTGACATGGATCTTGGGGTACTTCTGAAGTCTCCCCAGGGGAGTCAGTCCTTCTCTAAGTGGTGGCATGCACGTGCGCTTTCCTCCGCGAGCTGTAGCAGCAGTGTCACGCTTCCCTTCGCGTGGATCAAGGGATCTGTGGCTTTCCCTCGAGGCTTTCCCAGGAGGCTTTTCCACGATGCTTTCCCACAGGGCTGTCCCACGTGCCACCGTGGTGTGAGTCGATCCTCGCTTGAAAGTCCAGGCAGTGCAGAGAAAACAGTTTTCCCTGGAATGGACTGAGAATCTGGGGGACTCTGGAAATGGGGGAACGACCCTGGAGTTCCTCTCGCCTTTTCCCGTGGAGAGCGCCTCCTCTAGAGATGCAACGGGAACGCGGAAATTCGTTCCCAACCCTGCAGGGAAAGGATCCCTCCTCTCGAGCTAGGAGGCGGAAACGGCGCGCTCCTCTGGATGAGGGAGGGACTCTCCTGATTCCTCTCGAGTGGAGACGCGTATGTCCGGGAACTTCTTGAGTTGCAACAAGGGTGTGAAGGACCCTTTGGAAGTTCCAGAGGTTAGGTGTGATTAGCCTCGAGACGCCTCAGCGGAAATGGCCTCATCTCGCTGGAGGGGAGAACCTCCTGGATTTTCTCGAGTTGCGGCAGGTGCTCTCGACTTAGGACGGGGACCTCAGGGACCGCGCTCTGGTGGCCTCAGGAAAGGCCAGTCCCAGCGAGTTGCTCGGGAGCATCTCGGGATTCCTCTCCTGTCGATGCCGGGGTCTAAGACCTTTTGTGTAGTCGGTGCCGGAACCTGAGGATTCCTCTCCAGTGCTGACATGGATCTTGGGGTACGTCTGGAGTCTCCCCAGGGGAGTCAGTCCTCGTCTCGAGTGGGGGCATGCACGTGCGCTTTCCTCCCGAGCTGTAGCAGCAGTGTCACGCTTCCCTTCGCGTGGATCAAGGGATCTGTGGCTTTCCCTCCAGGCTTTCCCATGAGGCTTTCCCACAGGGCTGTCCACGTGTCACCGTGGTGTGAGTCGATCCTCGCTTGAAAGTCGAGGAAAGTGTAGGGAAAACAGGGTTTCCCTGTAATGAACTGAGACATCTGGGGACTCTGGGAATGGTGGCACGACCCTGGAGTTCCTCTCGCCTTTCCTGTGGAGAGCGCCTCCTCTTCAGATGCAACGGGAACGTCGGGAATTCTTTCCCCGACCACGCAGGGAAAGGATCCCTTCCTCTCGAGCTAGGAGGCGGAAATGGGGCTCCTCTGGATGTGGGCGGGACTCTCGTGCTTCCTCTCGAGTGGAGACGGGTATGTCGGGGAACTTCTTGAGTTGCAGCAAGGGTGTGAAGGACCCTTTGGAAGTTCCAGAGGTTAGGTGTGATTAGCCTTGAGACACCTCAGCGGAAATGGGCCTCATCTTGCCTGGAAGGGAGAACCTCCTGGATTTTCTCCAAGTTGGGGCAGGTGCTCTCGACTTAAGACGGGGACCTCAGGGACCCGCTCTGGTGGCCTCAGGAAAGGCCAGTCCGCATGCGAGTTGCTCGGGGGCCTCTCGGGATTCCTCTCCCGTCGATGCCGGGGCCTAAGACTGGCCGGGAGCCAGTGTGAGGAAGCCCGCCCGTGATAAGGTTATGAGGAAGGAAGCTGACATACGCAAGGCGTGCTCAGACTTCAGGGATCCCTCTGGAAATTTTTAAGCACGTACCCCAACAAAAATCTGCCGGTTTTTATGCTCTGCTTTTTCACTCTTCTGACCTTTTCTGGAAAAAGTCAATTCAGGCCGTTAGTCTTCTGCATTTGAAAGAGTGTTTCAATCCAAAAACCCTCTGATTTCTTTCTAGCCTGCCTGTAGGACTCGTACAGCTGCGCTTGTGATTGTTTGAGGCCTCCTGACCGCAGGAGGCACAGGAAGCTTAAAACATCCTAGGAATGCCGGAGCTTCCGAGGAGTCAAAATCTTTAGAATAGGACTGATTAAAAGTTTTCATTTTTTGGGTCAATGCTTGCTGCCAAATTTTCATATCCTTTATTTTTAGATATAGTTGGTATATAGAAAAACAAGTAGCAGACCTGGTATTAGCAACATTAGATCTTTGAGTTAAGTACCTTCTTTGTTATAACCCACTGCACCTTTGTTCTATAGAGATGTAACTTTAATGCTTTAAGGAGATGCAGATTAAAGAAAAACACTTCAGGGGAAACAAAATTAACATTCATTAAGGAAGAGAGCCAAAAAAGTGTTAACAAGCCTCTTGGCCAGAAGATAATGTAAATCACCTGAGACCTTTTGTATACAAAATGATATACAGAAAGAATCTGGGTTGCGAACACTACATAATTTTGTGCTATCCATTGATCTCCATGTTTTATCAAAAGTATAAAAGGCCTTCTGAACAATAAAGGAGGAGGCCAGGGGCCGGGGGCCAGTTTTCTCGGACCAGCTTCTCGAACTAGTCTCTCAGCCTGGTTTCTTGGGACTCTGGCTCCCCCCGTGTCTTTCTCTCTCTTTCTTCTTCTCTACCTTTCCTTCTCTCTGCTCTTTACTATAACTTCAGGCTGAATCTCCACCTGGAGTGCGGAGGCTCGCCAGGTCTACTTACTTGCCCTGGCTGTTAAGACCCGCACGAAAGGGAGCTTAAGGCGAGGCACCCTTAGATATTCAAGCGGGCGCCCGGAGGCCCAAAGTAGGTGGTGCAAATTCCTTGTCTGGAATTTTATTGGCCGTCCGCGTAAACCAAGCTATTCAGCCCTCTTCCTCCACTTAATCTTCTTACTACACTATAGTTTCCTAATCTAATCTTACATTAATAAATAAACAAGTCTTTCCACGCCAACGCCGTCCACCCTTCGAATTCCCTGGATCCACCGGGGCTGGACCCCGGCATAAGACCTCGTGTGGAGGCGGTGCCGGAACCTGAGGATTTCTCTCCAGTGCTGACATCGATCTTGGGGTACTTCTGGAGTCTCCCCAGGGGAGTCAGTCCTGGTCTCGAGTGGGGGCATGCACGTGCGCTTTCCTCTGGAGCTGTAGCAGCAGTGTCACGCTTCCCTTCGCGAGGATCAAGGGATCTGTGGGCTTTCCCACGAGGCTTTCCCACAGGGCTGTCCCACGTGCCACCGATGGTGTGAGTCGATCCTCGGCATGAAAGTCGAGGCAGTGCAGGGAAAACAGGTTTCCCCTGAAATGGACTGAGACATCTGGGGGACTCTGGGAATGGTGGCACGACGCTGGAGTTCCTCTCGCCTTTCCTGGGGAGAGCGCCTCCTCTTGAGATGCGACGGGAATGCCGGGAATTCTTTCCCGACCACGCAGGGAAAGGATCCCTTCTCTCGAGCAAGAGGCGAAAACGGGGCTATTCTGGATGTGGCGCGGGACTCTCGTGCTTCCTCTCGAGTGGAGACGGGTATGTCGGGGAACTTCTTGAGTTGCAGCAAGCGTGCGAAGGGCCCTTTGGAAGTTCCAGAAGTTAGGTGTGATTAGCCTCGAGATGCCTCAGCGGAAATGGGCCTCATCTCACCTGGAGGGGAGAACCTCCTGGATTTTATCGAGTTGCGGCAGGTACTCTCGACTTACAACAGGGAACTCAGGAACCCGCTCTGGTGGCGTCAGGAAAGACCAGTCCCCATGCGAGTTGCTCGGGGGACTCTCGAGATTCCTCTCCCATCGATCCCGGGGCCTAAGACCTTGTGTGGAGTAGGTTGCGGAACCTGAGGATTCCTCTCCAGAGCTGGCATGGATCTTGGGGTACTTCTGGAGTCTCCCCAGGGGAGTCAGTCCTCGTCTCGAGTGGGGGTTTGCACTTGCGCTTTCCTCCCGAGCTGTAGCAGCAGTGTAACGCTTCCCTTCGCTTGAACCAAGGGATCTGTGGCTTTCCCTCGAGGCTTTCCCTCGAGGCTTTCCCACAAGGCTTTCCCACAGGGCTGTCCCGCGAGCCACCTTGGTGTGAGTCGATCCTCGGCTTGAACGTCCAGGCAGTGCAGGGAAAACTGGTTTCCCTGGAATGGACTGAGACATCCGGGGGACTCTGGGAATGGTGGCACGACCCTGGAGTTCCTCTCGCCTTTCCTGTGGAGAGCGCCTCCACTTGAGATGCGACGGGAACGCCGGGAATTCTTTCCCGACCATGCAGGGAAAGGATCCCTCCTCTCAAGCAAAGAGGCAGAAACGGGGCTCCTCTGGATGTGGGCGGGACTCTCCTGCTTCCTCTCGTGTGGAGACGGGTATGTCGGGGAACTTCTTGAGTTGCAGCAAGGGTGTGAAGGACCCTTTGTAAGTTCCAGAGGTTAGGTGTGATTAGCCTCGAGATGCCTCAGCGGAAATGGTCCTCATCTCGCCTTGAGGGGAGAACCTCCTGGATTTTCTCGAGTTGCGGCAGGTGCTCTCGACTCACGACAGGGACCTCAGGGACCCGCTCTGGTGGCTTCATGAAAGGCCAGTCCCCATGCGATTTGCTCGGGGGTCGCTCGGGATTCCTCTCCCATCGATGCCAGGCCCTAAGACCTTGTGTGGGGTCGGTGTCGGAAACGGAGAATTCCTCTGCAGTGCTGACATGGATCTTGGTGTACTTCTGTAGTCTCCCCAGGGGAGTCAGTCCTCGTCTCCAGTGGGGGTATGCAGGTGGGCTTTCCTCCCGAGCTGTAGCAGCAGTGTCACGCTTCCATTCCCGTGGATCATAGGATCTGTCGATTTCCTTCTAGGCTTTCCCTTGAGGCTTTCCCACGACGCTTTCCCAGCAGGCTTTCCAACGAGGCTTTCCCCCAGTGATGTCCCACGTGCCACCGTGGTGTCAGTTGATCCTCGGTTTGAAAGTCGAGGCAGTGCAGGGAAAACAGGTTTCCCTGGAATGGACTGAGACATCTTGGGGACTCTGGGAATGGTGGCACGACCCTGGAGTTCCTCTCGCCTTTCCTGTGGAGAGCGCCTCCTCTTGAGATGCGACGGGAACGCCGGGAATTCTTTGCCGACCACGAAAGGAAAGGATCCCTCCTCTCGAGCTAGGAGGCGGAAACGGGGCCCCTCTGTATGTGGGCGGGACTCTCGTGCTTCCTCTTGAGTGGTGACGGGTATGTCGGGGAACTTCTTGAGTTGCAGCAAGGCTGTGAAGGACCCTTTGGAAGGTCCAGAGGTTAGGTGTGATTAGCCTCGAGTCGCCTCAGCGGAAATGGGCCTCATCTCGCCTGGAGAGGACAACCTCCTGGATTTTCTCGAGTTGCGGCAGGTGCTCTCGACTTACGACGGGGACCACAGACCCCCTCTGGTGGCCTCAGCAAAGGCCAGTCCCCATGCTAGTTGCTCGGGAGCCTTTCGGGATTTCTCTCCCGTCGATGCCGGGGCCTAAGGTCTTGTGAGGAGTCGGTGCCGGAACCTGAGGATTCCTCTCCAGTGCTGACATGGATCTTGGTGTACTTCTGGAGTCTCCCCAGGGGAGTCAGTCCGCGTCCCGTGTGGGGGCATACACGTGCGCTTTCCTCCCGAGCTGTAGCAGCAGTGTCACGCTTCCCTTCGCGTGGATCAAGGGATCGGTGGCTTTCCCTCGAGGCTTTCCCACGAGGATTTCCCACGAGGCTTTCCCACAGGGCTGTCCCACGTGCCACCGTGGTGTGAGTCGATCCTTGGCTTGAAAGTCGAGGCAGTGCAGGGAAAACACGTTTCCCTGGAATGGACTGAGACATCTGGGGGACTCAGGGAATGGTGCCACGACCCTGGAGTTCCTCTCGCCTTTCCTGTGGAGAGCGCCTCCTCCAGAAATGCGACGGGAACGCCGGGAATTCTTTCTCGACCACGCAGGGAAAGGATCCCTCCTCTCCAGCTAAGAGGCGGCAATGGGGCTCCTCTGGATGTGGGCGGGACTCTCGTGTTTCCTCTCGAGTGGAGACGAGTATGTCGGGGAACTTCTTGAGTAGCAGTAAGGGTTGAAAAACCCTTTGGAAGTTACAGAGTTTAGGTGTAATTAACCTCGAGATGCCTCAGCGGAAATGGGCCTCATCACGCCTGGAGGGGAGAAACTCCTGAATTTTTTCGAGGTGCGGCAGGCGCTCTCGACTTTCGACGGCGACCTCATGGACCCGCTCTGGTGTCCTCAGGAAGGCCAGTCCCCATGCGGGTTGCTCGGGGCCTCTCGGGATTCCTGTCTCGTCGATGCCGGGGCCTAAGACCTTGTGTGGAGTTTGGTGCCAGAACATGAGGATTCCGCTCCAGTGCCTGACATGGATCTTGGGTATTGCTGGAGTCTCCCCAGGGGAGTCAGTCCTCGTCTCGAGTGGGGGCATGCACGTGCGCTTTCCTCCCGAGCTGTAGCAGCATTGTCACTCTTCCCTACGCGTGGATCAAGGGATCTGTGGCTTTCCCTCGAGGCTTTCCCATGAGGCTTTCCCAGGAGCCTTTCCCACAGGGCTGTCCAACGTGCCATCGCGGTGTGAGTCGATCCTCGGCTTTGAAAGTCGAGGCAGTGCAGGGAAACAGGTTTTCCCTGGAATGGACTGAGACAGCTTGGGGACTCTGGAAATAGGGACTGATCCTGGAGTTCCTCTCGCCTTTCCTGTGGAGAGCGCCTCCACTTTGAGATGAGACGGGAACGCCGGGAATACTTTCCCGCACACGCAGGGAAAGTATCCCTCCTCTCGAGCTAGGAGGCGGAAACGGGGCTCCTCAGGATGTGGTCGGGACTCTCGTGCTTCCTCTCGAGTGGAGTCGGGTATGTCGGGGAACTTCTAGAGGTGCAGCAAGGGTGTGAAGGACCCTTTGGAAGTTCCAGAGGTTAGGTGTGATTAGCCTCGAGACGCCTCAGCGGAAATGGGCCTCATCTCACCTGGAGGGGAGAACCTCCTGGATTTTCTCGAGTTGCGGCAGGTGCTCTCGACTTACGATGGGGACCTCAGGGACCGCCTGGTGGCCTCAGGAAAGGCCAATCCCCTTGCGAGTTGTTCGGGGCCTCTCGGGGGCCTCTCGGGTTTCCTCTCCCGTCGATGCTGGGGCCTAAAAACTTGTGTGAAGTCAGTGCCGGAACCTGAGAATTCCTCTCCAGTGCTGACATGGATCCTGGGATATTTCTGGAGTCTCCCCATGGGAATCAGTCCTCGTCTCGAGTGGGGCCATGCACGTGCACTTTCCTCCCGAGCTGTAGCAGCAGTGTCACTCTTCCCTATGCGTGGATCAAGGCATCTGTGGCTTTCCCTCGAGGCTTTCCCACGAGGCTTTCCCACGAGGCTTTCCCACAGGGCTGTCCCACGTGCCACCGTGGTGTGAGTCGATCCTCGCCTTGAAAGTCGAGGCAGTGCAGGGAAACAGGTTTCCCTGGAATGGACTGAGACATCTGGTGGACTCTGGGAATGTGGCACGACCTGGAGTTCCTTTCGTCTTTTCCTGTGGAAAGCGCCTCCACTTGAGATGCGACGGGAACGCCGGGAATTCTTTCCAGACCCTGCAGGGAAAGGATCCCTCCTCTCGAGCTAGGAGGCGGAAACGGGGCTCCTCTGGATGTGGGCGGGACTCTCGTGCTTCCTCTTGAGTGGAGTCGCGCGTATGTCGGGGAACTTCTTGAGTTGCAGCAAGGGTGTGAAGGACCCTTTGGAAGTTCCAGAGGTTAGGTGTGAGTAGCC
>NW_017196035.1:0-8667 GCF_001704415.2 Capra hircus
TGTTTTTGTACCTCTGACAGAGCGAGCTTGGCTCCACCCTTTGGCAGTGAGGAGAAAAGAGGCATGACACCCTCCCCAAGGGGACATGGGGCCTACTTCGAGAGGAAAGGCCCCCTTGTGGAGCTGAGGCCAGGAAGGCACACAGTCGTGTCAAACACACTCCCACTGCTTGCTTCTTCAGGGGCACTCCCGCTATCAGCTAGGAATGTCTTTGCAATGATCACAAAGGGAAGGGGAGATACAGGGCCCTGCTTCTGGACCTCCGGTGCTCTGAGCAAATCTCGAGGTCTCCCGTTGTGGTCAAGGTCAAGGTCAAGTCAAGTTCAAGGTCAAGGGTCAAAGGTCAAGTTCAAGTTCAAGTTCAAGCTCAAGATCAAGTTGAAGTTTAAGTTCAAGTTCAAGGTCAACTTCAAGTTCAAGGTCAAGGTCAAGTTCAGGTCAAGTTCAAGTCAAGGTCAAGCTCAAGTTCAAGTTTCAAAGTGAAGTTCAAGGTCAAGTTCAAGGTCAAGTTCCAAGTTCAAGTTCAAGTTTGAAGTTCAAGGTCAAACAAGTTCAAGTTGAAGTTCAAATCAAGTTCAAGTCAAGTCAAGGTCAAGTCAAAAGTTCAAGTTCAAGTCAAGGTCAAGTTCAAGTCAAGTCAAGTTCAAGTCAAGTTCAAGTTCAAGTTCCAAGTTCAAGTTCAAGTTCAAGTTCAAGGGTCAAAGTTCAAGTTCAAGTTCAAGTTCAAGGTCAAGTCAAGTCAAGGTCAAGTCAAGGTCAAGGTCAAGTTCAAGTTCAAGGCAGGGCAAGGCCAAGCCCAAGACCAAGGCAAGGGCAACGGCAACGCCAAGGGCAAGGCAAGGCCCAGGCCAAGGCAAAGGCCAAGGCCACCAAAGCGAAGCCCAAACCCCGTAACGCCTGACAAAAGGCAGAAGCCACTAGTCCCCTGTGCAGAGGAAGCCACTGAAGGCAGCAAGGCCACCGAGCTCCCCGACTCCCATTCCCACATGAAGATGTGAGGATAAAGGGCCTCATCCCAGCAAAGCACCCGCTCCCACCACCCCAACCCCGGCCCCCGCCCCCCGCCAGCACGCCCTGAAACAACACTGTCTTCCCAGAAAAGAGAACGGAGAAGCCATGTGTGTGCCAAAGGAGCAAGATGAACGAACGATGCCACGCCCTCCGAATTTGGGCACACCTGACGCCTCGGAACCCGGGCCTGGCTGATGGGTCCCAGCCGTTCTCGGGTGGGAGGGGGGTCAACACATTGGCCGAGAGCCCTTGCCCAGGCCACCCGCAAATCCACTGAGATGTGATCCGACCAAAGGGACCGAGGGCAAACGTACCGCTTGAGGTGCTGGAGGAGCCGGACGAAGCCATGGTGGGAGAGGCACACGGGCACGCTGCAGACTGCTGGCCGAGTGGGCGGGGGACCCAGCAGCTCAGGACTCTGGAGAACGGGAGGCGTCTCCGCCACCATTGACGTCAATAGGGTTTGGGTGGGTAGATGGAGGGGGCCGCCCCGGCCTCTTTCCAAGCAGAGACCCTGGACGGAGTCCCGTGGAGCGAGTGGGCTTTTCCCGGGAACGGCTGTGCCCTGGACCGCCAAGATCCCCGTTGGGGTGGCGGGCAGTTCGGGGCTTTGGTTTGTGGCCCTCCCTCGCAGCGGGGGTGGGTTCAACCCGAGTGGATCAATCAGGGGCCCTCAGCAGTGCCAAGGGAACTCACCACCCAGGAAACGCCCCTAGGTCCCTTTGAATTGGCCACCAACGCCCCCTTTCCCAGCCTGCCTTGCTCTGGGATTTCCCGCCTTTTCACATTCCACAGGTCCCTGGTCCTCGACTGTCCCCCGCTGGCTCCTCCGAGGCATTCCGGGACACCAGACGCTCTCTCCAGCGCCTCCACCTAGATGCCTCGCTGTCCTCGCCTCCGTTTCCCCCATGCCCCCTCCCCAACTCCTCCGTGGGCTCTTGGCATCCTTTCCCTACAGCAGTCCCAGAGTGCCACCGCTGAGGGCTTTGAGTTGCCTGGAGCCCAAGGCTCCGGCCAGAGACCTGAGGGGCCAGCGTCTGGACTGGCAGCTAATGCCATTTGGGGCTTTTCTCACGTGGAGCCTGAGGCCCGCACGTCCGCGGGCAACCCCCCAGCGTGAGTGCCCTGGAGATACCCGCCCAAGGGGACAGTGTATCCCCTACTGTGGGGAAGGAGGTTCCTGTTTTCCCTGCACTGGTTCGACTTTCACGCCGAATATCGACTCACACCATGGTGGCAAGTGGAATAGCCCTGTGGGAAAGCCTCATGGGAAAGACTCCAGGGAAAGCCACAGATCCCTTGATCCACGCGAAGGGAAGCATGACACTGCTGCTACAGCTCGGGAGCAAAAGCGCACGTGCATTTCTCCACTTGAGACGAGGACTGACTCCCCTGGGGAAACTCCAGAAGTACCCCAAGATCCATGTCAGCACTGGAGAGGAATCCTCAGTTTGCGGCACCGACTGCACACAAGGACTTAGGCCCCAGCATCGACGAGAGAGGAATCCAGACAGGCCCTCCCAATAATTCGCATGGGGACTGGCCTTTCCTGAGGCTACCAGAGCGGGTCCCTGAGGTCCCCGACGTACGTCGAAAGCTCCTGCCGCTACTCGCAAAATCCAGGAAGTTCTCCCCTCCAGGCGAGTTGAGGCCCATTTCCTCTGAGGCGTCACCAGGCTAATCACACCTAACCTCTAAACTTCCAAAGGGTCCTTCCCACCCTTGCTGCAACTCAAGAAGTTCCCCGACATAGCCGTCACCACTCGAGAGGAAGCACGATAGTCCCACCCACATCCAGAGGAGCCCGTTTCCGCCTCATAGCTCGAGAGAGGGATCCGTTTCCTGCGTGGTCGGGAAAGATTTCCCGGCCATCCCGACACATCTCAAGAGGAGGTGCTTTCCACAAGAAAGGCGAGAGGAACTCCAGGGACGTGCCACCATTCCCAGAGTACCCCAGGTGTCTCAGTCCATTCCCCGGAAAACTTTTTTCCCTGCAATCCTCGAATTTCAAGCCGAGGATCGACTGACACCACAGTGGCACTTGAGATAGCCCTGTGGGAAAGCCTCGAGGGAAAGCCTCGTGGAAAGCCTCGAGGGAAAGTCACAGATCCCTTGATCCACGCGAAGGGAAGCGTGACACTGCTGCTACAGCTCGGGAGGAAAGCGCACGTGCATGCCCCCACTCGAGACGAGAACTAACGCCCCTCGGAAGACTCCAGAAGTACCCCAAGATCCTGTCGGCACTGGAGAGGAATCCTCAGGTTCCGGCAAGAACTCCACACAAGGTCTTAGGCCACGGCATCCATGGGAGAGGAATCCCGAGAGGCCCCGGAGCTACTCGCATGGGGACTGGCCTTTCCTGAGGCCACCAGAGCGGGTCCCTGAGGTCCCCGTCATAAGTCGAGAGCACCTGCCGCAATTCGAGAAAATCCAGGAGGTTCTCCCCTCCAGGCGAGATGAGGCCCATTTCCGCTGAGGTGTCTCGAGGCTAATCATACCTAACCTCTGGAACTTCCAAAAGGGTCCTTCACACCCTTGCTGCAACTCAAGAAGTTCCCCGACATACCCGTCTCCACTCGAGAGGAAACACGAGAGTTCTGCCCACATCCAGAGGAGCCCCGTTTCGCCTCCTAGCTCGAGAGGAGGGATCCTTTCCCTGCGTGGTGGAAAGAATTCCAGCGTTCCGGTCGCATCTCAAGAGGAGGCGCTCTCCACAGGAAAGGCGAGAAGAACTCCAGGGTCATGCCACCATTCCAGAGTCCCCCAGATGTCTCAGTCCATTCCAGGGAAAACTGTTTTCCCTGCACTGCCTCGACTTTCAAGCCGAGGATCGACTCACACCACGGTGGCACCTGGGACAGCCCTGTGGGAAAGCCTCGTGGGAAAGCCTCGTGGGAAGCCTCGAAAGCACAGATCCCTTGATCCACTCGAAGGGAAGCGTGACACTGCTGCTACAGCTCGGGAGGAAAGCGCACGTGCATGCCCCACTCGAGACGAGGACTGACTCCCCTGGGGAGACTCCAGAAGTACCCAAGATCCATGTAGGCACTGGAGAGGAATGCTCAGGTTACGGCACCGACTCCACACAAGATCTTAGGCCCCGCATCGACAGGAGTGGAATCCTAGAGGCGCCCTAGCAACTCGCATGGGGACTGGCCTTTCCTGAGGCCACTAGAGCGGGTCCCTGAGGTCCCGTCGTAAGTCGAGAGCACCTGCCAGCAACTCGACAAAATCCAGGAGGTTCTCCCCTCCAGGCGAGATGAGGCCCATTTCCGCTGAGGCTTCTCGAGGCTAATCACACCTAACCTCTGGAACTTCCAAGGGTCCTTCACACCCTTGCTGCAACTCAAGAAGTTCCCCGACATACCCGTCTCCACTCGAGAGGAAGCACCAGAGTTCGCCCACATCCAGAGGAGCCCCGAGTCCGCCTCCTAGCTCGAGAGGAGGGATCCTTTCCCTGCGTGATCGGGAAAGAATTCGGCTTCCTGTCGCATTTCAAGAGGAGGCGCTCAACACAGGAGAGGCGAGAGGAATTCCAGGTCGTGCCACCATTCCCAGAGTCCCCCAGATGTCTCAGTCCATTCCAGGGAAACCTGTTTTCCCTGCACTGCCTCGACTTTCAAGCTGAGGATCGACTCACACCACGGTGGCCACGTGGACAGCCCTGTGGCAAAGCCACGGGAAAGCCTCGTGGGAAAGCCTCGAGGAAAGCCACAGATCCCTGATCCACGCGAAGGAAGCGTGACACTGCTGCTAGCCGGGAGGAAGAGCACGTGCATGCCCCCACTCGAGACGAGACTGAGAGACTCCAGAAGTACCCAAGTGTCACCACTGGAGAGAGGTTACGGTCCACACTCTTTCCGAAAGGGCTCACTGGAGGGAGAACCTCCTGGATTTTCTCGAGTTGCGGCAGGTGCTCTCGACTTACGACGGGGACCTCAGGCACCCGCGGTGGCCTCAGGAAGGCCAGTCCCCATGCGAGTTGCTCGGGGCCTCTCGGGATTCCTCTCCCCTCGATGCCGGGGCCTAAGATCTTGTGTGGAGTGGGTGCCGTAACCTGAGGATTCCTCTCCAGTGCTGACATGGATCTTGGGTACTTCTGGAGTCTCCCCAGGGGAGTCAGTCCTCGTCTCGAGTGGGGGCATGCACGTGCTCTTTCCTCCCAAGCTCTAGCAGCAGTGTCACGCTTCCCTTCGCGTGGATCAAGGGATCTGTGGCTTTCCCTCGAGGCTTTCCCACGAGCTTTCCCACGTGGCTTGCCACAGGGCTGTCCCACGTGCCACCGTGGTGTGAGTCGATCCTCAGCTTGAAAGTCGAGGCAGTGCAGGGAAAACAGGTTTCCCTGGAATGGACTGAGACATCTGGGGGACTCTGGAATGGTGGCACGACCTGGAATTCCTCTCGCCTCTCCTGTTTGAGCGCCTCCTCTTGAAATGCGACAGGAAAGCCACGAATTCTTTCCCGATCACGCAGGAAAGGATCCCTCCTCTCGAGATAGGAGGCGGACTCGGGGCTCCTCTGGATGTGGCAGAACTCTGGTGCTTCCTCTCGAGTGGAGACGGGTATGTCGGGAACTTCTTGAGTTGCAGCAAGGGTGTGAAGGACCCTTTGGAAGTTCCAGAGGTTAGGTGTGATTAGCCTCGAGAAGCCTCAGCGGAAATGGGCCTCATCTCGCCTGGAGGGGAGAACCTCCTGGATTTTTGTCGAGTTGCTGCAGGTGCTCTCGACTTACGACGGGGACCTCAGGGACCCGCTCTAGTGGCCTCAGGAAAGGCCAGTCCCCATGCGAGTTGCTAGGGCGCCTCTAGGGATTCCACTCCTGTCGATGGCGGGGCCTAAGATCTTGTGTGGAGTCGGTGCCGTAACCTGAGCATTCCTCTCCAGTGCCTACATGGATCTTGGGGTACTTCTGGAGTCTCCCAGGGGAGTCAGACCTCGTCTCGAGTGGGGGCATGCACGTGCGCTTTCCTCCCGAGCTGTAGCAGCAGTGTCACCCTTCCTTCGAGTGGATCAAGGGATCTGTGGCTTTCCCTCGAGGCTTTCCCACGAGGCTTTCCACGAGGCTTTTCCCACAGGGCTGTCCCAGGTGCCACCGTGGTGTGACTCGATCCTCGGCTTGAAAGTCGACGCAGTGCAGGGAAAACAGTTTTCCCTGGAATGGACTGAGACATCTGGGGGACTCTGGGAATGGTGGCATGACCCTTGGAGTTCCTCTCGCCTTTCCTGTGCGAGAGCGCCTTCCTCTTGAGATGCGACCGGAACGCTCTGGGAATTCTTTCCCAACCACGCAGGGAAAGGATCCCTCCTCTCGAAGCTAGGAGGCCAGAAACGGTGCTCCTCTGGATGTGGGCCGAGAACTCTCGTGCTTTCCTCTCGAGTGGAGACGGGTATGTCGGGGAACTTCTTGAGTTGCAGCAAGGGGGTGTGAAGACCCTTTGGAAGTTCCAGAGGTTAGGTATGATTAGCCTCGAGACACCCTCAGCGGAAATGGGGCCTCATCTCGCCTGGAGGGGAGAACCTCCTGGATTTTCTCGAATTGCGGCAGGTGCTCTCGACTTATGACGGGGACCTCAGGGACCCGCTCTGGTGGCCTCAGGAAAGGCCAGTCCCCATGCGAGTAGCTCCGGGGCCTCTCGGGATTCCTCTCCCATGGATGCCGTGGGCCTAAGACCTTGTGTGGAGTTCTTGCCGGAACCTGAGGATTCCTCTCTCCAGTGCGACAGGAATCTTGGGGTACTTCTGGAGTCTTCCGAGGGGCGTTAGTTCTCGTCTCGAGTGGGGGCATGCACGTGCGCTTTCCTCCCGAGCTGTAGCAGCAGTGTCACGCTTCCCTTCGCGTGGATCAAGGGATCTGTGACTTTCCCTCGAGGCTTTCCACGAGGCTTTCCCTCGAGGCTTTCCCACAGGGCTATCTCAAGTGCCACTGTGGTGTCAGTCGATCCTCGGCTTGAAATTCGAGGAATTGCAGGGAAAAAAGTTTTCCGGGGAATGGACTGAGACACCTGGGGTACTCTGGAATGGTGGCACGTCCCTGGAGTTCCTCTCGCCTTTCTTGTGGAAAGCACCTCCTCTTGAGATGTGTCGGGATGGCCGGGAAATCTTTCCCGACCACGCAGGAAACGGATCCCTCCTCTCGAGCTATGAGGCGGAAACGGGGCTCCTCTGGATGTGGGTGGGACTATCGTGCTTCCTCTCGAGTGGTGACGGCTATGTCGGGGAACTTCTTGAGTTGCAGCAAGGGTGGGAAGGACCCTTTGGAAGTTTAGAGGTTAGGTGTGATTAGCCTGGTGACGCCTCAGAGGAAATGGGCCTCAACTCGCCTGGAGGGGAGAACTTCCTGGATTTTGCGAGTAGCGGCAGGAGCTTTCGACGTACGTCGGGGACCTCAGGGACCCGCTCTGGTAGCCTCAGGAAAGGCCAGTCCCCATGCGAATTATTGGGAGCCTGTCTGGATTCCTCTCTCGTCGATGCTGGGGCCTAAGTCCTTGTGTGCAGTCGGTGCCGCAAACTGAGGATTCCTCTCCAGTGCTGACATGGATCTTGGGGTACTTCTGGAGTTTCCCCAGGGGAGTCAGTCCTCGTCTCAAGTGAGAAATGCACGTGCGCTTTGCTCCCGAGCTGTAGCAGCAGTGTCATGCTTCCCTTCGCGTGGATCAAGGGATCTGTGGCTTTCCCTGGAGTCTTTCCCATGAGGCTTTCCCACAGGGCTATCCACTTGCCACCATGGTGTGAGTCGATATTCGGCGTGAAAGTCGAACCAGTGCAGGGAAAACAGGAACCTCCTTCCCACAGTAGGGGATACACTGTCCCCTTGGCGGGTATCTCCAGGGCACTCACGCTGGGGGGTTGCCCGCGGACGTGCGCCTCAGGCTCCACGTGAGAAAAGCCCAAATGGCATTAGCTGCCAGTCCAGACGCTGGCCCTCAGGTCTCTGGCCGGAGCCTTGGGCTCCAGGCAACTCAAAGCCCTCAGCGGTGGCACTCTGGGACTGCTGTAGGGAAAGGATGCCAAGAGCCCACGGAGGAGTTGGGAGGGGCATGGGGGAAACGGAGGCGAGGACAGCGAGGCATCTAGGTGGAGGCGCTGGAGAGAGCGTCTGGTGTCCCGGAATGCCTCGGAGGAGCCAGCGGGGGACAGTCGAGGACCAGGGACCTGTGGAATGTGAAAAGGCGGGAAATCCCAGAGCAAGGCAGGCTGGGAAAGGGGGCGTTGGTGGCCAATTCAAAGGGACCTAGGGGCGTTTCCTGGGTGGTGAGTTCCCTTGGCACTGCTGAGGGCCCTGATTGATCCACTCGGGGTTTGAACCCACCCCCGCTGCGAGGGGCCACAAACCAAAGCCCCGAACTGCCGCCCCCCAACGGGGATCTTGGCGGTCCAGGGCACAGCCGTTCCCGGGAAAAGCCCACTCGCTCCACGGGACTCCGTCCAGGGTCTCTGCTTGGAAAGAGGCCGGGGCGGCCCCCTCCATCTACCCACCCAAACCGCTATTGACGTCAATGGTGGCGGAGACGCTCCCGTTCTCCAGAGTCCTGAGCTGCTGGGTCCCCGCCCACTCGCGCCAGCAGTCTGCAGCGTGCCCCCGTGTGCCTCTCCCACCATGGCTTCGTCCGGCCTCCTCCAGCACCTCAAGCGGTACGGTTTGCCCTCGGTCCCTTT
>NW_017196036.1:0-8667 GCF_001704415.2 Capra hircus
GGAACGACTTTCCCACAGGGCTGTCCCACGTGCCACCGTGGTGTGAGTCGATCCTCGGCTTGAAAGTCGAGGCAGTGCAGGGGAAAACAGGTTTCCCTGGAATGGACTGAGACATCTGGGGGACTCTGGGAATGGGTGGCACGACCCTGGAGTTCCTCTGCCTTTCCTGTGGAGAGCGCCTCCTCTTGAGATGCGACGGGAACGCCGGAAATTCTTTCCGAACCACGCAGGGAAAGGATCCCTCCTCTCGAGCTAGGAGGCGGAAACGGGCTCCTCTGGATGTGGGCGGAACTCTCGTGCTTCCTCTCGAGTGGAGACGGGTATGTCGGGGAACTTCTTGAGTTGCAGCAAGGGTGTGAAGGACCCTTTGGAAGTTCCAGAGTTAGGATTGATTAGCCTCGAGAGACGCCTCAGCAGAAATGGCCTCATCTCGCCTGGAGGGGAGACCTCCTGGATTTTCTCGAGTTGCGGCACCTGCTCTCGACTTACGACGGGGACCTCAGGGACCCGCTTGGTGGCCTCAGGAAAGGCCAGTCCCCATGCGAGTTGCTCGGGGGCTCTCGGGATTCCTCTCCCGTCGATGCGGGGCCTAAGACCTTGTGTGGAGTCGGTGCCGGAACCTGAGGATTCCTCTCCAGTGCTGACATGGATCTTGGGGTACTTCTGGAGTCTCCCAGGGGAGTCAGTCCTCGTCTCGAGTGGGGCATGCACGTGCGCTTTCCTCCCGAGCTGTAGCAGCAGTGTCACGCTTCCCTTCGCGTGGATCAAGGGATCTGTGGCTTTCCTCGAGGCTTCCGAGGCTTTCCCACGAGGCTTTCCCACAGGGCTGTCCCACGTGCCACCGTGGTGTGAGTCGATCCTCGGCTTGAAAGTCGAGGCAGTGCAGGGAAAACAGGTTTCCCTGGAATGGACTGAGACATCTGGGGGACTCTGGGAATGGTGGCACGACCCTGGAGTTCCTCTCGCCTTTCCTGTGGAGAGCGCCTCCTCTTGCGATGCGACAGGAACGCCAGGAATTCTTTCCCGACCACGCAGGGAATGGATGCCACCTTTCGAGCTAGGAGGCGGAAACGGGGCTCCTCTGGATTTGGGCGGGACTCTCGTGTTTCCTCTCGAGTGGAGACGGGTAAGTCGAAGGAACTTCTTGAGTTGCAGCAAGGGTGTGAAGGACCCTTTGGAAGCCCAGAGTTTAGGTGTGATTAGCTTGGAGACGCCTCAGCGCAAATGGGCCTCATCTCGCCTGGAGGGGAGAACCTCCTGGATTTTCCCGAGTTGCGGCAGGTGCTCTCGACTTACGATGGGGACCTCAGGGACCCGCTCTGGTGGCCTCAGGAAAGGCCTGTCCCCATGCTAGCTGCTCGGGGGCCACTCGGGATTCCTCTCCCGTCGATGCCGGGGGCCTAAGATCTTGTGTGGAGTGGTTGCCGGAACCATAGGATTCCCCTCCAGTGCTGACATGGATCTTCGGGTACTTCTGGAGTCTCCCCAGGGGAGTCAGTCCTCGTCTCGAGTGGGGGCATGCACGTTCGCTTTCCTCCCGAGCTGTAGCAGCAGTGTCACGCTTCTCTTCGCGTGGATCAAGGGATTTGTGGCTTTCCCTCTAGGCTTTCCCTCGAGGCTTTCCCACAGGGCTGTCCCACGTGCCACCGTGGTGTGAGTCGATCCTCGGCTTGAAAGTCAAGGCAGTGCAGGGAAAACAGGTTTCCCTGGAATGGACTGAGACATCTGGGGGACTCTGGGAATGGTGGCACGACACTGGAGTTCCTCTCGCCTTTCCTGTGGAGAGCGCCTCCTCTTGAGATGCGACGGGAACGCCTGGAATACTTTCCCGAACACGCAGGGAAAGGATCCCTCCTCTCGAGCTAGGAGGCGGCAACGGGGCTCCTCTGGATGTGGGTGGGACTCTCGTGCTTCCTCTCGAGTGGAGACGGGTATATCGGGGAACTTCTTGAGTTGCAGCAAGGGTGTGAAGGACCCTTTGGAAGTTCCAGAGGTTAGGTGTGATTAGCCTGGTGACGCCTCAGCGGAAATGGGCCTCATCTCGCCTGGAGGGGAGAACCTCCTGGATTTTCTCGAGTTGGGACAGGTGCTGTCGACTTATAATGGGGACCACAGGGACCCGCTCTGGTGGCCTCAGGAAAGGCCAGTCCCCATGGGAGTTGCTCGTGGGCCTCTCGGGATTCCTCTCCCGTCGATGCCGGGGCCTAAGACCTTGTGTGGAGTCGGTGCCGGAACCTGAGGATTCCTCCCCAGTGCTGACATCGATCTTCGGGTACTTCTGGAGTCTCCACAGGGGAGTCAGTCCTCCTATCGAGTCGGGGCATGCAAGTGCGCTTTCCTCCCGAGCTGTATCAGTAGAGTCACGCTTCCCTTCGCGAGGATCAAGGGATCTGTGGCTTTCCCTCGAGGCTTTCCCACGAGGCTTTCACACGAGGTATTCCCACGAGGCTTTCCCACAGGGCTGTCCTACATGCCACCGTGGTGTTAGTCGATCCTTGGCTTGAAAGTCGAGGCTGTGCAGGGAAAACAGGTTTCCCTGGAATGGACTGAGACATCTGGGCGACTCAGGGAATGGTGGCACGACCCTGAAGTTCCTATAACCTTTCTAGTGGAGAGCGCCTCCTCTTGAGATGCGACGGGAACACCGGGAATTCTTTCCCATGCGCGCAGGGAAAGGATCCCTCCTCTCGAGCTAGGAGGCGGAAACGGGGCTCCTCTGGATGTGGGCGGGAGTCTCGTGCTTCCTCTCCAGTGGAGACGGGTATGTCGGGGAACTTCTTGAGTTGCAGCAAGGGTGTGAAGGACCCTTTGGAAGTTCCAGAGGTTAGGTGTGATTAGCCTGGTGACGCCTCAGCGGAAATGGGCCTCATCTCGCCTGGAGGGGAGAACCTCCTGAATTTTCTCGAGTTGCGGCATTTGCTCTCGACTTAAGACGGGGACCTCAGGGACCCGCTCTGGTGGCCTCAGGAAAGGCCAGTCCCCATGGCGAGTTCCTCGTGGGACTCTCGGGATTCCTCTCCGTCTATGCCGGGGCCTAAGACCTTGTGTGTAGTCGGTGCCAGAACCTGAGGATTCCTCCCAAGTGCTGACATGGATCTTGGGGTACATCTGGAGTCTCCTGAGCGGAGTCACTCCTTGTCTCGATTGGGGCATGCATGTGCGCTTTCCTCCCGAGCTGTAGCAGCAATGTCAAGATTCCCTAGGCGTGGATCAAGGGATCTGTGGCTTTTTTCCCACGAGGCTTTCCCACGAGGCTTTCCCACAGGGCTGTCCCACGTGCCACCGTGGTGTGAGTCGATCCTCGGCTTGAAAGTCGAGGCAGTGCAGGGAAAACAGGTTTCCCTGGAAAGGACTGAGACATCTGGGGGACTCTGGGAATGGTGGCACGACCCTGGAGTTCCTCTCGCCTTTCCTGTGGAGAGTGCTACCTCTTTAGATGCGACGGAAATACCGGGAATTCTTTCCCGACCTCGGAGGGAAAGGATCCCTCCTCTCGAGCTAGGAGGAGGAAACCGGGCTCCTCTGGATGCAGGCGGGACTCTCGTGCTTCCTCTCGAGTGGAGACGGGTATGTTGGGGAACTTCTTGAGTTGCAGCAAGGCTGTGAAGGACCCTTTGGAAGTTCCAGATATTAGGTGTGATTAGCCTCGAGACGCCTAAGCGGAAATGGGCCTCATCTCGCCTGGAGTTGAGAACCTCCTGGATTTTCTCCAGTTGCGGCAGGTGTTCTCGACTTACGACGGGAACCTCAGGGACCCGCTCTGGTGGCCTCAGGAAAGGCCAGTCCCCAAGCGAGATGCTCGGGGGCCTCTCGGGATTCCTCTCCCGTCGATCCCGGGACCTAAGACCTTGTGTGGAGTCGGTATCTAAACCTGAGGATTCCTCTCCAGTGCTGAAATGGATTTTGGGGTACTTCTGGAGTCTCCCCAGGGGAGTCAGTCCTCGTCTCGAGTGGGGGCATGCACGTGCGCTTTCCTCCCGAGCTGTAGCAGCAGTGTCGCGCTTCCCGTGGCGGGGATCAAGGGATCTGTGGCTTTCCCTCGAGGCTTTCCCACGAGGCTTTTCCACAGGACTGTCCCAAGTGCCACCGTGGTGTGAGTCGATCCTCGGCTTGAAAGTCGAGGCAGTGCAGGGAAAGCAGGTTTCCCTGGAATGGACTGAGACATCTGGGGGACTCTGCGATGGTGGCGCGACCCTGGAGTTCCTCTCGCCTTTTTCCTGTGGAGAGCCTCCTCTTGAGATGCGACGGGAACGCCGGGAATTCTTCCCGACCACGCAGGGAAAGGATCCCTCCTCTCGAGCTAGGAGGCGGAAACGGGGCTCCTCTTGATGTGGGCGGGACTCTCATGCTTCCTCTCTAGTGGAGACGGGTAAGTCGGGGAACTTCTTGAGTTGCAGCAAGGGTGTGAAGGACCCTTTGGAAGTTCCAGATTTTAGATGTGATTAGCCTAGAGACGCCTCAGCGGAAATGGGCCTCATCTCGCCTGGAGGGGAGAACCTCCTGGATTTTCTCGAGTTGCGGCAGGTGCTCTCGACTTTCGACGGGGACCTCAGGGACCCGCTCTGGTGGCCTCAGGAAAGGCCAGCCCCCAGGCGAGTTGCTGGGGGCCTCTCAGGGTTCCCTCTACCTTCGATGCCGGGGCCTAAGACCTTGTGTGGAGTCGGTGCCGGAACCTGAGGATTCCTCTCCAGTGCTGACATGGATGTTGGGGTACTTCTGGAGTCTCCCCAGGGGAGTCAGTCCTCGTCTCGAGTTGGCGAATGCACGTGCGCTTACCTCCCGAGCTGTAGAAGAGGGTCACGCTTCCCTTCGCGTGGATCAAGGGATCTGTGGCTTTCGCTCGAGGCTTTCCTACGAGGCTTTCCCACGAGGCTTTCCCACAGGGCTGTCCCACGTGCCACCGTGGTGTGAGTCGATCCTCGGCTTGAAAGTCGAGGCAGTGCAGGGAAAACAGGTTTCCCTGGAATGGACTGAGACATCTGGGGGACTGGGAATGGTGGCACGACCCTGGAGATCCTCTCGCCTTTCCAGTGGATAGCGCCTCCTATTGAGATGCAACGGGAACGCCGGGAATTCCTTCCCGACCACGCAGGGAAAGGATCCCTCCTCTCGATCTAGGAGGCTGAAACGAGGCTCCTCTGGATGTGGGCGGCGGGACTCTCGTACTTCCTCTCGAGTGGAGACGGGTATGTTGGGGCACTTCTTGAGTTGCAGCAAGGGTGTGAAGGACCCTTTGGAAGTTCCAGATGTTAGGTGTGATTAGCCTTGAGACGCCTCAGCGGAAATGGGCCTCATCTCGCCTGGAGGGGAGAACCTCCTGGATTTTCTCGAGTTTCGGGTGCTCTCAACTTACGACGGGGACATCGGGGACCCGCTCTGGTGGCCTCAGGAAAGGCCAGTCCCATGCGAGTTGCTCTGGGGCCTCTCGGGATTCCTCTCCAGTCGATGCCGGGTCCTAAGACCTTGTGTGGAGTCGGTGGCGGAAACTGAGGATTCCTCTCCAGTGCTGACATGGATCTTGGGTACTTCTGGAGTCTCCCCAGGGGAGTCAGTCCTAGTCTCAAGGGGGCATGCACGTGCGCTTTTCCTCCCGAGCTGTAGCAGCAGTGTCACGCTTCCCTTCGCGTGGATCAATGGAGTTCCTCTCGCCTTTCCTGTGGAGAGCGCCTCCTCTTGAGATGCGACGGAACGCCGGGAATTCTTTCCCGACCACGCAGGGAATGGATCCCTCCACTCCAGCTAGGAGGAGGAAACGGGGCTCCCCTGAATTTGGGCGGGACTCTCGTGCTTCCTCTCGAGTGGAGACGGGTATGTCGGGGGAACTTCTTAGGTTGCAGCAAGGGTGTGAAGGACCCTTTGTAAGCTCCAGAGGTTAGGTGTGATTAGCCTCGAGACGCCTCAGCGGAAATGGGCCTCATCTCGCCTGGAGGGGAGAACCTCCTGGATTTTCTCGAGTTTCGGCAGGTGCTCTCGACTTACGACGGGGACCTCAGGGACCCGCTCTGGTGGCCTCAGGAAAGGCCAATCCCCATGCGAGTTCTTCGGGGGCCTCTCGGGATTCCACTCCCATCGATGCCGGTGCCTAAGACCTTGCGTGGAGTAGATGCCGGAACCTGAGGATTCCTCTCCAGTGCCGACGTGGAACTTGGGGTAATTCTGGAGTCTCCCTAGGGGAGTCAGTCCTCGTCTCGAGTGGGGCATGCACGTGCGCTTTCCTCCCGAGCTGCAGCAGCAGTGTCGCGCTTCCCTTCGCGTGGATCAAGGGATCTGTGCCTTTCCCACGAGGCTTTCCCACAGGGCTGCTCCACGTGCCACCGTTGTGTGAGTCGATCTTCGGCTTGAAAGTTGAGGCAGAGCAGGGAAAACAGGTTTCCCTGGAATGGACTGAGACATCTGGGGTACTCTTTGAATGGTGGCACGACCCTGGAGACCCTCTCTCCTTTCCTGTGGAGATCTCCTCCTCTTTAGATGTGACGGGAACGCCGGGAATTCTTTCCCGACCACACAGGGAAAGGATCCCTCCTCTCGAGCTAGGAGGCAGAAACGGGGCTACTCTGGATGTGGGCGGGACTCTCGTGCTTCCTCTCGAGTGGAGACGGGTATGTCGGGGAACTTCTTGAGTTGCAGAAAGGGTGTGAAGGACCCTTTGGAAGTTCCAGAGTTTAGGTGTGATTTGCCTGGAGACGCCTCAGCGGAAATGGGCCTGATCTCGATGGAGGGGAGAACCTCCTGGATTTTCTCGAGTTGCGGCAGCTGCTCTCGACTTTCGACGGGGACGTCAGGGACCCGCTCTGGTGGCCTCAGGAAAGGCCAGTCCCCATGGGAGTTGCTCGGGGCCTATCGGGATTCCTCTCCCGTCGATCCCCGGGCCTAAGACCTTGTGTGGAGTCGGTGCCGGAACCTGAGGATACCTCTCCAGTACTAAATGGATCTTGGGGTACTTCTGGAGTCTCCCCAGGGGAGTCAGTCCTCGTCTCGAGTGGGGGCATGCACGTGCGGTTTCCACCCGAGCTGTAGCAGCACTGTCGAGCTTCCCTTCGCGTGGATGGAGGGATCTGTGGCTTTCCCTCCAGGCTTTCCCCCGAGGCTTTCCCATGAGGCTATCCCACAGGGCTGTCCCACGAGCCACCGTGGTGTGAGTCGATCCTCGGCTTGAAAGTCGAGGCAGTGCAGGGAAAACAGGTTTCCTTGGAATGGACTGAGACATCTGGGGGACTCTGGGAATGGTAGTACGACCCTGGAGTTCCTCTCCCTTTCCTGTGGAGAGCGCCTCCTCTTGAGATGCGACGGGAACGCCGGTAATTCATTCCCGACCACGCAGGGAAGGATACCTCCTGGAGCTAGGAGGCAGAAACGGGGCTCCTCTGGATGTGTGGGGAACTCTCGTGCTTCCTCTCGAGTGGAGACGGGTTATGTCAGGGAACTTCTTGATTTGCAGCAAGGGTGTGAAGGACCCTTTGGACGTTCCAGAGGTTAGGTGTCATTAGCCTCGAGACTCCTCAGTGGAAATGGGCCTCATCTCGCCTGGAGGGGTGAACCTCCTGGATTTCCTCGAGTTGCGGCAGGTGCTCTCGACTTACGACTGGGACCTCAGGGACCCGCTCTGGTTGCCTCAGGAAAGGCCAGTCCCCATGCGAGTTGCTCAGGGGCCTCTCGGGATTCCTCTCCCGTCGATGCCGGATCCCAAGACCTTGTGTGGAGTTGGTGCCGGAGCCTGAGGATTCCTCTCAGTGCTGACATGGATATTGTGGTACTTCTGGACTCTCCCCACGGGAGTCAGTCATCGTCTCGAGAGGGGGCATGCACGTGGGCTTTCCTCCCGAGCTGTAGCAGCAGGGTCACGCTTCCCTTCGCGTGGATCAAGGGATGTGTGGCTTTCCTTCGAGGCTTTCACACGAGGCTTTCCCACAGGCTGTCTCACGTGCCACCGTGGAGTGAGTCGATCCTTGGCTTGAAAGTCGAGGCAGTGCAAGGGATAACAGGTTTCCCTGAAATGGACTGAAATATCTGGGGACTCTGGGAATGGTTGGCACGACCCTGGAGTTCCTCTCGCCTTTCCTGTGGAGAGCGCCTCCTCTTGAGATGCAACGGGAATGCCTGGAATTCTTTCCCGACAACACAGGGAAAGGATCCCTCCTCTCGAGCTAGGAGGAGGAAACGGGTCTCCTCTGGATGTGGGCGGGACTCTCCTGATTCCTCTAGAGTGGAGACGGGTATGTCAGGGAACTTCTTGAGTTGCAGCAAGGGTGTGAAGGACCCTTTGGAAGTTCCAGATGTTAGATGTGATTAACCTCGAGACGCCTCAGCGGAAAAGGGCCTTCATCTCGCCTGGAGGGGAGAACCTCCTGGATTTTTCTCTAGTTGCGGCAGGTGCTCTCTAGTTACGACGGAGACCTCAGGGACCTGCTCTGGTGACCTCAGGAAAGGCCAGTCCCCATGCGAGGTGCTAGGGGGCCTCTCAGGATTCCTCTCCGTCGATGCCGGGGCCTAAGACCTTGTGGTGGAGTCGGGACCAGAACCTGAGGATTCCTCTCCAGTGCTGACATGGATCTTGGCGTACTTCTGGAGTCTCCCAAGTGGCGTCAGTCCTCGGCTCGAGTGGGGTCATGCACGTGCGCTTTCCTCCCGAGCGGTAGCAGCAGTGTCACGCTTCCCTTCCTGGATCAA
>NW_017196037.1:0-8666 GCF_001704415.2 Capra hircus
CGCCTGATAGGCGAGTGCACAGCCAGCAGGGAAGCGAGCCTCCTCGGGGGAAGAGGAGGCAGCCCAGCCCCCGTCAAGTTGAAAGCCCTGCTTGCACGGAGCTAAGTGCGCCTCCAGTACGGCAGAGCTCTAGCTCTGCTCAGAGCCCCGATCTGGCAGAGTTCCTGGCGCGAGGCTGCTCTGCCGGGGGGCTAGCCTTGCCCAGACTTGCCTTGCTTTTAGGCTGCCTCTCCAGGAAGGAGCAGGCAGCAGGAGCCTGGGAGTCGCCACTGGCGCCTTCTTGCCTCAGCTCCAATCCTGCCTTGCCTTTGCACTTAGGTCCCAGTCCTCCTTAAGGAGAGCTTAGGGGCTGGTGGTTGCACACTGCCAAGGGCTCCAGCAGTGAGAATTCTGTCAGAGGGAAGGAAGGGCAACTGCAGGGCTCCTCCAGCGGTTGCTTGGCCGCCCAGATTCAGCGCCACACGGAGAGCACCAGGCTCCCAGGCCCTGGCTGGGGTTTTCAGCCCCGCACACACGGAGGCTGATTCCTTGGGTGCCCAGAAAGTGTATGACAGACGTAGGTTCCCTAGCACTCTCCTCCCCAGCAGAGACATGTGCAGGTGTTTGGGCCTGATCCTGCGTGTCTGGGTTCCTGCCCACAGCCCCCAACTCAGGGGAAGCAGCCCCTGAGGCAAGACCTGCTGGAGGAGCCCTGCGCCCCGCCTGATAGGCGAGAGCACAGCCAGCAGTGTAGCGAGCCTCCTCGGGAGAAGAGGAGGCAGCCGAGCCCAGTCAAGAGGAAAGCCCTGCTTGCACGGAGCTAAGTGGCGCTCCAGTACGGCAGAGCTCTAGCCTCTGCTCAGAGCCCCGATCTGGCAGAGTTCTGGCGCGAGGCTGCTCGGCCGGGGGCTCGCCTTGCCCAGACTTGCCTTGCTTTTAGGCTCCCTCCCCAGGAAGGAGCTGTCTGAGCGAGCCTGGAGACGCCACTGGTGCCTTCCTTGCCTCAGCTCCAATCCTGCCTTGCCTTTGCACATAGGTGCCCAGGCGTCGTTGGGGAGGGCTTAGGGGGTGGTGGGTTGCACACTGCCAAGGGCTTCAGCAGTGAGAGCTCTGTCAGAGGGAAGGGAAGGGCAACTGCAGGGCTCCTCCAGCGGTTTCTAGGCCGCCTAGAATCAGCGCCGCACCGAGAGCACCAGGCTCCCAGGGCCCCTGGCTGGGGTTTTCAGCCCGCACACACGGAGGCTGATTCCTTGGGTGCCCAGAAAGTGTATGACAGACGTAGGTTCCCTAGCACTCTCCTCCCCAGCAGAGACATGTGCAGGTGGTTTGGGGCCTGATCCTGCGTGTCTGGGTTCCTGCCCACAGCCCCAACTCAGGGGAAGCAGCCCCTGAGGCAAGACCTGCTGGAGGAGCCCTGCGCCCCCGCCTGATAGGCGAGTGCACAGCCAGCAGGGAAGCGAGCCTCCTCGGGGGAAGAGGAGGCAGCCCAGCCCCGTCAAGTTGAAAGCCCTGCTTGCACGGAGCTAAGTGCGCCTCCAGTACGGCAGAGCTCTAGCTCTGCTCAGAGCCCCGATCTGGCAGAGTTCCTGGCGCGAGGCTGCTCTGCCGGGGGCTAGCCTTGCCCAGACTTGCCTTGCTTTTAGGCTGCCTCTCCAGGAAGGAGCAGGCAGCAGGAGCCTGGGAGTCGCCACTGGCGCCTTTCTTGCCTCAGCTCCAATCCTGCCTTGCCTTTGCACTTAGGTCCCAGTCCTCCTTAAGGAGAGCTTAGGGGCTGGTGGGTTGCACACTGCCAAGGGCTCCAGCAGTGAGAATTCTGTCAGAGGGAAGGGAAGGGCAACTGCAGGGCTCCTCCAGCGGTTGCTTGGCCGCCCAGATTCAGCGCCACACGGAGAGCACCAGGCTCCCAGGTCCCCTGGCTGGGGTTTTCAGCCCCGCACACACGGAGGCTGATTCCTTGGGTGCCCAGAAAGTGTATGACAGACGTAGGTTCCCTAGCACTCTCCTCCCCAGCAGAGACATGTGCAGGTGTTTGGGGCCTGATCCTGCGTGTCTGGGTTCCTGCCCACAGCCCCAACTCAGGGGAAGCAGCCCCTGAGGCAAGACCTGCTGGAGGAGCCCTGCGCCCCCGCCTGATAGGCGAGTGCACAGCCAGCAGGGAAGCGAGCCTCCTCGGGGGAAGAGGAGGCAGCAAGTCCCCGTCAAGCTGAAATCCCTGCTTACACGAAGCTAAGTGCGACTCCAGTACGGCAGATCTCTAGCTCTGTTCAGAGGCCCGATCTGGCAGAGTTCCTGGCACCAAGATGCTCTGCCATAGGCGAGCCTTGCGCAGACTTGCCTTGCTTTAAGGCTCCCTCCCCAGGAAGGAGCAGGCTGTGTGAGGCTCGGAAACGCCACTGGCGCCTTCCTGGCTTCAGCTCTACCCCTGCCTTGCCTTTGCACTTAGGTCCCAAGCGTCCTTGAGGAGGGCTTAGGGGCTGGTGGGTTGCACACTGCCAAGGGCTCCAGCAGTGAAAGCTCTGTCAGAGGGAAGCGAAGGGCAACAGCAGGGCTCCTTCAGCGGTTCCTTGGCCGCCCAGACAAAGCTCCGCACGGAGAGCACCAGGTTCCAAGGGCCCCTGGCTGGGTTTTGCATCCCCACACTCCCAGAGGCTGACTCCGTGGGTGCCTAGAAAGTGTGTGAGAGACGTAGGTTCCCTAGCACTCTCCTCCCCAGCAGAGACATGTGCAGGTGGTTGGGGCCTTATCCTGCGTGTCTGGGTTCCCGCCCACAGCCTCAACTCAGGGGAAGCAGCCCCTGAGGCAAGACCTGCTGGAGGAGCCCTGCGCGCCCGCCTGATAGGCGAGAGCACAGCCAGCAGTGTAGCGAGCCTCCTCGGGAGAAGAGGAGGCAGCCGAGCCCAGTCAAGAGGAAAGCCCTGCTTGCACGGAGCTAAGTGGGCCTCCAGTACGGCAGAGCTCTAGCTCTGCTCAGAGCCCCGATCTGGCAGAGTTTCTGGCGCGAGGCTGCTCGGCCGGGGGCTCGCCTTGCCCAGACTTGCCTTGCTTTTAGGCTCCCTCCCCAGGAAGGAGCTGTCTGAGCGAGCCTGGGAGACGCCACTGGTGCCTTCCTTGCCTCAGCTCCAATCCTGCCTTGCCTTTGCACATAGGTGCCAGGCGTCGTTGGGGAGGGCTTAGGGGGTGGTGGGTTGCACACTGCCAAGGGCTTCAGCAGTGAGAGCTCTGTCAGAGGGAAGGGAAGGGCAACTGCAGGGCTCCTCCAGCGGTTTCTAGGCCGCCTAGAATCAGCGCCGCACCGGAGAGCACCAGGCTCCCAGGGCCCCTGGCTGGGGTTTTCAGCCCCGCACACACGGAGGCTGATTCCTTGGGTGCCCAGAAAGTGTATGACAGACGTAGGTTCCCTAGCACTCTCCTCCCCAGCAGAGACATGTGCAGGTGTTTGGGGCCTGATCCTGCGTGTCTGGGTTCCTGCCCACAGCCCCAACTCAGGGGAAGCAGCCCCTGAGGCAAGACCTGCTGGAGGAGCCCTGCGCCCCCGCCTGATAGGCGAGTGCACAGCCAGCAGGGAAGCGAGCCTCCTCGGGGGAAGAGGAGGCAGCAAGTCCCGTCAAGCTGAAATCCCTGCTTACACGAAGCTAAGTGCGACTCCAGTACGGCAGATCTCTAGCTCTGTTCAGAGGCCCGATCTGGCAGAGTTCCTGGCACCAAGATGCTCTGCCATAGGCGAGCCTTGCGCAGACTTGCCTTGCTTTAAGGCTCCCTCCCCAGGAAGGAGCAGGCTGTGTGAGGCTCGGAAACGCCACTGGCGCCTTCCTGGCTTCAGCTCTACCCCTGCCTTGCCTTTGCACTTAGGTCCCAAGCGTCCTTGAGGAGGGCTTAGGGGCTGGTGGGTTGCACACTGCCAAGGGCTCCAGCAGTGAAAGCTCTGTCAGAGGGAAGCGAAGGGCAACAGCAGGGCTCCTTCAGCGGTTCCTTGGCCGCCCAGACAAAGCTCCGCACGGAGAGCACCAGGTTCCAAGGGCCCCTGGCTGGGTTTTGCATCCCCACACTCCCAGAGGCTGACTCCGTGGGTGCCTAGAAAGTGTGTGAGAGACGTAGGTTCCCTAGCACTCTCCTCCCCAGCAGAGACATGTGCAGGTGGTTGGGGCCTTATCCTGCGTGTCTGGGTTCCCGCCCACAGCCTCAACTCAGGGGAAGCAGCCCCTGAGGCAAGACCTGCTGGAGGAGCCCTGCGCGCCCGCCTGATAGGCGAGAGCACAGCCAGCAGTGTAGCGAGCCTCCTCGGGAGAAGAGGAGGCAGCCGAGCCCAGTCAAGAGGAAAGCCCTGCTTGCACGGAGCTAAGTGGGCCTCCAGTACGGCAGAGCTCTAGCTCTGCTCAGAGCCCCGATCTGGCAGAGTTTCTGGCGCGAGGCTGCTCGGCCGGGGGCTCGCCTTGCCCAGACTTGCCTTGCTTTTAGGCTCCCTCCCCAGGAAGGAGCTGTCTGAGCGAGCCTGGGAGACGCCACTGGTGCCTTCCTTGCCTCAGCTCCAATCCTGCCTTGCCTTTGCACATAGGTGCCAGGCGTCGTTGGGGAGGGCTTAGGGGGTGGTGGGTTGCACACTGCCAAGGGCTTCAGCAGTGAGAGCTCTGTCAGAGGGAAGGGAAGGGCAACTGCAGGGCTCCTCCAGCGGTTTCTAGGCCGCCTAGAATCAGCGCCGCACCGAGAGCACCAGGCTCCCAGGGCCCCTGGCTGGGGTTTTCAGCCCCGCACACACGGAGGCTGATTCCTTGGGTGCCCAGAAAGTGTATGACAGACGTAGGTTCCCTAGCACTCTCCTCCCCAGCAGAGACATGTGCAGGTGGTTGGGGCCTGATCCTGCGTGTCTGGGTTCCTGCCCACAGCCCCAACTCAGGGGAAGCAGCCCCTGAGGCAAGACCTGCTGGAGGAGCCCTGCGCCCCCGCCTGATAGGCGAGTGCACAGCCAGCAGGGAAGCGAGCCTCCTCGGGGGAAGAGGAGGCAGCCCAGCCCCGTCAAGTTGAAAGCCCTGCTTGCACGGAGCTAAGTGCGCCTCCAGTACGGCAGAGCTCTAGCTCTGCTCAGAGCCCCGATCTGGCAGAGTTCCTGGCGCGAGGCTGCTCTGCCGGGGGCTAGCCTTGCCCAGACTTGCCTTGCTTTTAGGCTGCCTCTCCAGGAAGGAGCAGGCAGCAGGAGCCTGGGAGTCGCCACTGGCGCCTTTCTTGCCTCAGCTCCAATCCTGCCTTGCCTTTGCACTTAGGTCCCAGTCCTCCTTAAGGAGAGCTTAGGGGCTGGTGGGTTGCACACTGCCAAGGGCTCCAGCAGTGAGAATTCTGTCAGAGGGAAGGGAAGGGCAACTGCAGGGCTCCTCCAGCGGTTGCTTGGCCGCCCAGATTCAGCGCCACACGGAGAGCACCAGGCTCCCAGGTCCCCTGGCTGGGGTTTTCAGCCCCGCACACACGGAGGCTGATTCCTTGGGTGCCCAGAAAGTGTATGACAGACGTAGGTTCCCTAGCACTCTCCTCCCCAGCAGAGACATGTGCAGGTGTTTGGGGCCTGATCCTGCGTGTCTGGGTTCCTGCCCACAGCCCCAACTCAGGGGAAGCAGCCCCTGAGGCAAGACCTGCTGGAGGAGCCCTGCGCCCCCGCCTGATAGGCGAGTGCACAGCCAGCAGGGAAGCGAGCCTCCTCGGGGGAAGAGGAGGCAGCAAGTCCCCGTCAAGCTGAAATCCCTGCTTACACGAAGCTAAGTGCGACTCCAGTACGGCAGATCTCTAGCTCTGTTCAGAGGCCCGATCTGGCAGAGTTCCTGGCACCAAGATGCTCTGCCATAGGCGAGCCTTGCGCAGACTTGCCTTGCTTTAAGGCTCCCTCCCCAGGAAGGAGCAGGCTGTGTGAGGCTCGGAAACGCCACTGGCGCCTTCCTGGCTTCAGCTCTACCCCTGCCTTGCCTTTGCACTTAGGTCCCAAGCGTCCTTGAGGAGGGCTTAGGGGCTGGTGGGTTGCACACTGCCAAGGGCTCCAGCAGTGAAAGCTCTGTCAGAGGGAAGCGAAGGGCAACAGCAGGGCTCCTTCAGCGGTTCCTTGGCCGCCCAGACAAAGCTCCGCACGGAGAGCACCAGGTTCCAAGGGCCCCTGGCTGGGTTTTGCATCCCCACACTCCCAGAGGCTGACTCCGTGGGTGCCTAGAAAGTGTGTGAGAGACGTAGGTTCCCTAGCACTCTCCTCCCCAGCAGAGACATGTGCAGGTGGTTGGGGCCTTATCCTGCGTGTCTGGGTTCCCGCCCACAGCCTCAACTCAGGGGAAGCAGCCCCTGAGGCAAGACCTGCTGGAGGAGCCCTGCGCGCCCGCCTGATAGGCGAGAGCACAGCCAGCAGTGTAGCGAGCCTCCTCGGGAGAAGAGGAGGCAGCCGAGCCCAGTCAAGAGGAAAGCCCTGCTTGCACGGAGCTAAGTGGGCCTCCAGTACGGCAGAGCTCTAGCTCTGCTCAGAGCCCCGATCTGGCAGAGTTTCTGGCGCGAGGCTGCTCGGCCGGGGGCTCGCCTTGCCCAGACTTGCCTTGCTTTTAGGCTCCCTCCCCAGGAAGGAGCTGTCTGAGCGAGCCTGGGAGACGCCACTGGTGCCTTCCTTGCCTCAGCTCCAATCCTGCCTTGCCTTTGCACATAGGTGCCAGGCGTCGTTGGGGAGGGCTTAGGGGGTGGTGGGTTGCACACTGCCAAGGGCTTCAGCAGTGAGAGCTCTGTCAGAGGGAAGGGAAGGGCAACTGCAGGGCTCCTCCAGCGGTTTCTAGGCCGCCTAGAATCAGCGCCGCACCGAGAGCACCAGGCTCCCAGGGCCCCTGGCTGGGGTTTTCAGCCCCGCACACACGGAGGCTGATTCCTTGGGTGCCCAGAAAGTGTATGACAGACGTAGGTTCCCTAGCACTCTCCTCCCCAGCAGAGACATGTGCAGGTGGTTTGGGGCCTGATCCTGCGTGTCTGGGTTCCTGCCCACAGCCCCAACTCAGGGGAAGCAGCCCCTGAGGCAAGACCTGCTGGAGGAGCCCTGCGCCCCCGCCTGATAGGCGAGTGCACAGCCAGCAGGGAAGCGAGCCTCCTCGGGGGAAGAGGAGGCAGCCCAGCCCCGTCAAGTTGAAAGCCCTGCTTGCACGGAGCTAAGTGCGCCTCCAGTACGGCAGAGCTCTAGCTCTGCTCAGAGCCCCGATCTGGCAGAGTTCCTGGCGCGAGGCTGCTCTGCCGGGGGCTAGCCTTGCCCAGACTTGCCTTGCTTTTAGGCTGCCTCTCCAGGAAGGAGCAGGCAGCAGGAGCCTGGGAGTCGCCACTGGCGCCTTTCTTGCCTCAGCTCCAATCCTGCCTTGCCTTTGCACTTAGGTCCCAGTCCTCCTTAAGGAGAGCTTAGGGGCTGGTGGGTTGCACACTGCCAAGGGCTCCAGCAGTGAGAATTCTGTCAGAGGGAAGGGAAGGGCAACTGCAGGGCTCCTCCAGCGGTTGCTTGGCCGCCCAGATTCAGCGCCACACGGAGAGCACCAGGCTCCCAGGTCCCCTGGCTGGGGTTTTCAGCCCCGCACACACGGAGGCTGATTCCTTGGGTGCCCAGAAAGTGTATGACAGACGTAGGTTCCCTAGCACTCTCCTCCCCAGCAGAGACATGTGCAGGTGTTTGGGGCCTGATCCTGCGTGTCTGGGTTCCTGCCCACAGCCCCAACTCAGGGGAAGCAGCCCCTGAGGCAAGACCTGCTGGAGGAGCCCTGCGCCCCCGCCTGATAGGCGAGTGCACAGCCAGCAGGGAAGCGAGCCTCCTCGGGGGAAGAGGAGGCAGCAAGTCCCCGTCAAGCTGAAATCCCTGCTTACACGAAGCTAAGTGCGACTCCAGTACGGCAGATCTCTAGCTCTGTTCAGAGGCCCGATCTGGCAGAGTTCCTGGCACCAAGATGCTCTGCCATAGGCGAGCCTTGCGCAGACTTGCCTTGCTTTAAGGCTCCCTCCCCAGGAAGGAGCAGGCTGTGTGAGGCTCGGAAACGCCACTGGCGCCTTCCTGGCTTCAGCTCTACCCCTGCCTTGCCTTTGCACTTAGGTCCCAAGCGTCCTTGAGGAGGGCTTAGGGGCTGGTGGGTTGCACACTGCCAAGGGCTCCAGCAGTGAAAGCTCTGTCAGAGGGAAGCGAAGGGCAACAGCAGGGCTCCTTCAGCGGTTCCTTGGCCGCCCAGACAAAGCTCCGCACGGAGAGCACCAGGTTCCAAGGGCCCCTGGCTGGGTTTTGCATCCCCACACTCCCAGAGGCTGACTCCGTGGGTGCCTAGAAAGTGTGTGAGAGACGTAGGTTCCCTAGCACTCTCCTCCCCAGCAGAGACATGTGCAGGTGGTTGGGCCTTATCCTGCGTGTCTGGGTTCCCGCCACAGCCTCAACTCAGGGGAAGCAGCCCCTGAGGCAAGACCTGCTGGAGGAGCCCTGCGCGCCCGCCTGATAGGCGAGAGCACAGCCAGCAGTGTAGCGAGCCTCCTCGGGAGAAGAGGAGGCAGCGAGCCCAGTCAGAGGAAAGCCCTGCTTTGCACGGAGCTAAGTGCGCCTCCAGTACGGCAGAGCTCTAAGCTCTGCTCAGAGCCCGATCTGGCAGAGTCCTGGCGCGAGGGACTGTCTGCGGTGGTGTCTATGCCTTGCCGTCAGGTACGTGCTCTTGCTTTTAGGCTGTTTT
>NW_017196038.1:0-8666 GCF_001704415.2 Capra hircus
GTCAGTCCTCGTCTCGTTTGGGGCATGCAAAGTGCGCTTTTCCTGCCGAGATGGGGCAGCAGTGTCATGTTTCCCGTCGAGTGGATCAAGGAATCAGTGGCTTTTCCTCGAGTCTTTTCCACAAGGCTTTCCCACGAGGCTTTTCCACAGGGCTGTCCCACGTGCCAACGTGGTGTGAGTCGATCCTCGGCTTGAAATTCGAGCAGTGCAGGGAATACAGGTTTCCCTGGAATGGACTGAGACCTCTGGGGGACTATCAGATTGGTGGCACACCCTGGAGTTCCTGCTCGACTTTTCCTGTGGAGAGGGCCTCCTCTTGAGATGCGACGGGAACGCGCGGGAATTCTTTCCCGAGAACACAGGGAAAGGATCCCTCCTCTCGAGCTAGGAGGCGGAAACGGGGCTCCTCTAGATGTGGGCGGGAATCTCGTGCTTCCTCTCGAGTGGAGACGGTATGTCAGGGAACTTCTTGAGTTGCAGCAAGGGTGTGAAGGACCCTTTGGAAGTTCCATAGGTTAGGTGTGATTAGCCTCGAGACGCCTCTGGGAAATGGGCCTCATCTCGCCTGGAGGGGAGTACTTCCTGAATTTTCTCGAGTTGTGGCAGGCGCTCTCGACTTACGACGGGGACCTAAGGGACCCGCTCTGGTGGCCTCAGGAAAGGCCAGTCCACATGCGAGTTGATTGGGGCCTCTCGGGATTCCTCTCTCGTCGATGTCAGGGCCTAAAGATCTTGTATGGAGTCCGTGCCGGAACCTGAGCATTCCTCTCCAGTGCAGACATGGATCCTGGGGTACTTCTGGAGTCTCCCCAGGGGAGTCAGTCCTCGTCTCGAGCGGGGGCATGCACGTGCGCTTTCCTCCCGAGCTGTAGCACAAGTGTCACGCTTCCCTTCGCGTGGATCAAGAGATCTGTGGCTTTCTCTTGAGGCTTTCACACGAGGCTTTCCCACGAGGCTTTCTCACAGGGCTGTCCCACGATGCCACCGTGGTGTGAGTCGATCCTCGGCTTGAAAGTCGAGACAGTGCAGGGAAAACAGGTTTCCCTGGAATGGACTGAGACATCTGGGGGACTCTGGGAATGGTGTCACGACCCTGGAGTTCCTCTCGCCTTTCCTGTGGAGAGCGTCTCCTCTTGTGATGCGACGGGAACGCCGGGAATTCTTTCCCAAACACGCAGGGAAAGGATCCCTCCTCTCGAGCTAGGAGGCGGAAACGGGCTCCTCTGGATGTGGGCAGAACTCTCCTGCTTCCTCTCGAGTGGAGGCGGGTATGTCGGGAAACTTCCTGAGTTGCATCAAGGGTGCGAAGGACTTTTGGAAGCTCCAGAGGTTAGGTGTGATTAGCCTCGAGACGCCTCAGCGGAAACGGGCCTCTTCTCGCCTGGAGGGGAGAACCTCCTGGATTTATGGAGTTGCAGCAGGTGCTCTCGACTTACGACGAGGACCTCAGGGACCCGCTCTGGTGACCTCAGGAAAGGCCAGTCCCCATGCGAGTTGCTTGGGGGCTCTCGGGATTCCTCTCTCGTCGATGCCAGGGCCTAAGATCTTGTATGGAGTCTGTGCCGGAACCTGAGCATTCCTCTCCAGTGCAGACATGGATCCTGGGTTACTTCTCTAGTCTCCCCAGGGGAGTCAGTCCTCGTCTCGAGTGGGGGCATGCACGTGCGATTTCCTCCCGAGCTGTAGCAGCAGTGTCACGCTTCTCTTCGCGTGGATCAAGGGATCTGTGGCTTTCCCTCGAGGCTTTCCAACGAGGCTTTCCCACAGGGCTGTCCCACGTGCCACCATGGTGTAAGTCGATCTTCGCTTGAAAGTCGAGGCAGTGCAGGGAAAGCAGGTTTCCCTGGAATGGACTGAGACATCCTGGGGACTCTGGGAATGTGGAACGACTCTGGAGTTCCTCTCGCCTTTCCTGTGGAGAGCGCCTCCTCTTGAAATGCGACGGAAACGCCAGGAATTCTTTCCCGACCACGCAGGGAAAGGATCCCTCTCTCGAGCTAGGAGGCGGAAACGGGGCTCCTCTGGATGTGGGCGGGACTCTCCTGCTTCCTCTCGAGTGTAGACGGGTATGTCGGGGATCTTCTTGAGTTGCAGCAAGGGTGTGAAGTCGCTTTGGGAGCTCCAGAGGTTAGGTGTGATTAGCCTCGAGATGCCTCAGCGGAAATGGCACTCATCTCGCCTGGAGGGGAGAACCTCCTGGATGTTCTCGAGTTTCGGCAGGTGCTCTCGACTTTCGACGGGGACCTCAGGGACCCGCTCTGGTGGCCTCAGGAAAGGCCATTCCCCATGGGAGTTGCTCGGGGGACTCTTGGATTCCTCTCCCGTCGATGCTGCGGCCCTAAGACCTCGTGTGGAGTCGGTGCCAGAACCTGAGGATTCCTCTCCAGTGCTGACATGGATCTTGGGGTACTTCTGGAGTCTCCCCAGGAGACTCAGTCCTCGTCTCGATTGGGGGCATGCACGTGCGCTTTTCCCCGAGCTGTAGCAGCAGTGTCACGCTTCCCTTCGCGTGGATCAAGGGATCTGTGGCTTTCCCTCGAGGCTTTCCCACGAGGCTTTCCACGAGGCTTTCCCACAGGGCTGCCCACGTGCCACCGTGGTGTGAGTCGATCTTCGGCTTGAAAGTCGACGCAGTGCAGGGAAAACAGGTTTCCTGTAATGGACTGAGACACCTGGTTGTCTCTGGAATGGTGTCACGACCCTGGAGTTCCTCTCGCCTTTCCTGTGGAGAGCGCCTCCTCTTGAGATGCGACGGGAACGCCGGGAATTCTTTCCCGACCACGCAGGGAAAGGATCCCTCCTCTCGAGCTAGGAGGCGGAAACGGGGCTCCTCTGGATGTGGGCGGGACTCTCGTGCTTCCTCTCGAGTGTAGACGGGTATGTCGGGGATCTTCTTGAGTTGCAGCAAGGGTGTGAAGTCGCTTTGGGAGCTCCAGAGTTTAGGTGTGATTAGCCTCGAGATGCCTCAGCGGAAATGGGCCTCATCTCGCCTGGAGGGGAGAACCTCCTGGATGTTTCTCGAGTTGGGGCAGGTGCTCTCGACTTACGACGGGGACCTCAGGGACCCGCTCTGGTGGCCTCTGGAAAGGCCAGTCCCAAGCGAGTTGTTCGGGGCCTCTCCGGATTCCTCTCCGTCGATGTAGGGGCCTAAGATCTTGTGTGGAGCCGGTGCTGGAACCTGAGTATTCCTCTCCAGTGCTGACGTGGATCTGGGGGACTTCTGGAGTCTGCCCAGTAGAGTCAGTCCTCCTCTCGAGTGGGGGCATGCACGTGCGCTTTCCTTCCGAGCTGTAGCAGCAGTGTCATGCTTCCCTTCGCGTGATCAAGGGATCTGTGGTTTCCCTCGAGGCTTTCCACGAGGCTTTCCCACGAGGCTTTCTGCCGGGGTCCAGCCCCGGTGGATCCAGGGAATTCGAAGGGTGGACGGCGTTGGCGTGGAAAGACTTGTTTGTTTATTAATGTAAGATTAGATTAAGAAACTATAGTGTAATAAGAAGATTAAGTGGACGAAGAGGGCTGAATAGCTTGGTTTACGCGGAAGGCCAATAAAACCAGACAAGGAATTTGCACCATCTACGTTGGGCCACCGGCGCCCGCTGAATATCTAAGGGTGCTTCGCCTTAAGCTCCTTTGGGGGCGGGTCTTAACAGCCGGGGCAAGTAAGTAGACCTGGCGAGCCTCCGCGCCCCAGATGGAGATTCAGCCTGAAGTTAAAGTAAAGAGCAGAGAGAGGGAAGGGGAGAGAAGGAGAGAGAGAGACATGGGGGCCAGAGTCCCAAGAAACCAGGCCGAGAGACTAGTTCGAGAAACTGATCCGATCCTTTATTGTTCAGAAGGCCTTTTATACTTTTGATAAAACATGGAGATCAACGGGTAACACAGAATTATGTAGCGTTCGCAGCCCAGACTCTTTCTATACATCATTTTGTATACAAAGGTCTCAGGTGATTTCATTATCTTCTGGCCAAGAAGCTTGTTAACACTTTTTAGCTCTCTTCCTTAATGAATGTTGATTTTGTTTCCCTGAAGTGTTTTTCTTTAATTTGCATCTCCTTAAAGCATTAAAGTTACATCTCTATAGAACAAAGGTGCAGTGGGATATAACAAAGAAGGTACTTAACTCAAAGATCTAATGTTGCTAATACCAGGTCTACTACTTGTTTTTCTATATACCAACTATATCTAAAAATAAAGGATATGAAAATTTGGCAGCAAGCATTGACTCAACAAATGAAACTTTTAATCAGTCCTATTCTAAAGATTTTGACTCTTCGGAAGCCCCTACATTCCTAGGATATTTTAAGCTTCCTGTGCCTCCTGCAGTCAGGAGGCCTCAAACAATCACACTCGCAGAGTCCTGCAGGCAGGCTAGAAAGCCATCGAGGGGTTTTTAGATTGAAACACTCTTTCAAATGCAGAAGACTGAAACCCTGAATTGACTTTTTCCAGAAAATGTCAGAAGAGTGGAAAAGCAGAGCACAAAAGCCGGCAGATTTTTGTTGGGTACATGCTTAGGAATTTCCAGAGGGGTCCCTGAAGTCTGAGCACGCCTTGCGAATGTCAGCTTCCTTCCTCATGACCTTGTCACGGGCGGGATTCCTCACTCTGGCTCCCGGCATCTCACCCTTTTTAATTTTAAATAATTGATTATTTATGTTTAAAATCAGGTGCAGTTCGGTCTCGAGATTCCGAATGCTCTGCCGAAGAATCTAGACAATATAGGGAAGTATGATTATGAGGAGCAAGATTATAGACAGTAGACAGAACAGTCTTCAGAAATGAAGTTAGAGAAAGTGTGGGAAAAGTCATTGGCTTCTCCTGCGGTGGTAAAATCTAATCGGGAGTGTTCCAAGGTCTGAATCTGATTATGAAGTTTCCCTAAGTCTAAACTAATATCTGAGCTGTTCCAAAATACCTAAACCTTGATTTTTTAACATATTGGGCATTTACACTTGTTGAGTCAATGATTGCTGTTGTAGTAACAATAACAGTTGTTGTAACACAGCAAGAACATAATTATCATATCAATAAGTTGTTACAGTTATAGGACATCTTTAAAACCACAGAAGAGCAGACATTACTTTGAGGAGTTAAACAAGATGAAAACATCCATGGTTCACAAGTCGCTACATTAGGTACATTAAGTTTTCTGGAATCATTGGTGAAAAGAAGAACATAAGGAGAGGATAGACAAGCCAAAATAGAGTAAATAGAGTCATTTTCTGGTTGGAGTTTGTGCTGCAGCAGCTGTTAGTCCTGCCGGGATCTTGATGTTTCTTTTGCCTCTTTTGCCGGTAGGAGCAGCGGCCTTCACCCCGCCCTCTGACACTGGCGCTGTTATGGGGCTGCGAGTGCGGTGCACTGGGTTCCGTCAGTCAGGCTGGCCCCGCCGCAGCTTTTGGTGCGCGGCTGTTTCCCGCGGTGGTGGTGGCAGAGAAGTTCCCTTTTTCTTTGTGGCGAATCAGTCTGTCCGGGATCCAAGTTGACGAATCTGCACCCTGTGGAAAAAAATATAAACACTTCCTCGACCCGCAGTAAATTTTGGGTCGGGATCTTTTTTGTTATCTGGAGGAGATCTTTTTGCTTTACTAATGGCTTTTTATTTTACTGTTTCAAACGAATCAGCATTTAACTTATTACAAAGAGAACATGTTGTAAAATCTGATGGGGGAAAACTATACTTAATTTCTCTCTTTTTAATTTTTGAATTAACAAAGCACGTGAGGGTAAATGATGCAAGATCTGATCACAAGAATTTCCTATAGCAATCTGCCAATCATCAAACATTTGAAAAGCATCAAGTTGTTCTCTGTTATATGGAAGTGCAATTTTTGATGGTTCTTTATTAAACAATTTAATAAATCAGTATATTTGAATTAATCTTTTTAATTAATATGTCAGTAATTTTTCCTTAGGCAGAGGCCACTGTTCCACCCACACCGGATCTTGAAATTTTCATGTAATGGGGTAGGCAGCAAAAACAATGGCCTTCATTATAAATTTGGATATCCCAATCCAGTATATAGCTTGCAAGGAGTTGGGCAAATTAGCTCAATTATTCTTGTCTGTTGTTTACCCAATCCTTTTGATGGATCATAGCCGATCTGCAGGCATCTGAGAGGTCACTTTATCATCAGGGCTAAAAAGTAACACTCCCATTTGAGATAGCATGTCCCTCCCCCACAGGGTAAGGGGAGTGAAGGGACTACATACGGTTGGAAAGTTCCACGGGTGTCCTCAAATTGCCAATCTAAAATTTTTGCACTTTTGGCTACTGTGGGGGCTCTTCCTATCCCACCAAGTTATTTTCAGTAGTATGTGTGGGCCAGGAGGTGGGCCAGGAGCTAGGCCAGTCTTTTCCTGAAATGCAAGAAACGTCTGCTCCTGTGTCTAATAACCCCACAATAGACTTGCCATTAATCAGAATAGTTTTCATAGGCCGTTTCTGAGTAATTTTTGTTATCCAAAACCATATCACTAGACCCAAATATAAGAAGCAAGAAAAGAGGTGTTACACAATATCTTTATAAGCTTTTCTAATGATCTTTTTATAACCCAAATCTGGTCTATAGCCTTTTAGATGACAAGTAACCATTTAATCTTAGCTTGAAAACTTCCAGCAACGGGGAGCTCACTATTCACCAAGGTTTTAAACTCTCTCTCACCTCTTACTCTATAGCATTTTTATCCTGCATACCACTTTTTCTAACTCCTTTTCAGTAGTATATGTTGGCCAGGAGCTGCGCTAGTCTCTCAGCAATGTAAGAAACGTCTTGTCTATTGTCTAACAGCCATGACATTTTATATCTTTGAATTAAAAAATCTTTAAAAGGCCTAGAAGCTGCAATTTTTTGCACCCAAAAAGCTAGATCTAGATCCTCTGGGGCTTTTTTTGTCTGGTTTTTCTGTTTGGTAATAAGGTAAAAGCAAAAGCTGTGCTATTATTTTTTTTTTAATTTTTATTAATTGCACAGTTTTTAGCAGGTGGCGAGATCAAAACTTCAGTTTTTTCAGTATAATCAGAATTTACTACACAAGACACTACCGAAATTTCTTGAAAAGAAAGCAAGCTATGCCCCAGTACAAGTCTTACAATGTCCTCAGGCAGGGGACTAGCCACTCTCATTGGAATCTGAGTCACTGGCACATCAGGGGTTAATATTATTGAAGTGGTGGAACTGAGGTCTAGGCCTGAGCTACCTGGGGTTGTTTGGTACGGGTTGTTGTGTCTGTTTAGCAGGACATTTTGGCAAACATGTTCTATTTGGCCTCAAGAGAAACATTTTGCATTTGTAAAGTCCTTTTTATTACGAATATTTTTTTTTCTGTTTTTCTTCCTTTTTCTTTTTTTTTTTTGTTGGGTGAGGCCCCTCCTGAGGGGATTTTATGCAAGGAGCAAGCTCTGTTTTAAAAGCTCTTTTGCTCAAAAATATTGTCACTATCGTTTTCAAACTTAAGCAATGTTCTGGGAGGCTTTGGATATAAAGTGGGGAGTTCTTAAGCCCTGGGGAGGCGCAAGCAGAGGTTGCAGTGGTCGCCTTAAATAAGATAACTTTTTTAAAGGTTTGGTTTGTGTAGAGGGGGAGGGGGCTCTCCAGGGCGCTCGCCGCTGCGTCCTGTAAGCACCCTCCTTCCTCGGGAGGAAGAGGAGTCTCTCTCCTTTTGTTTGCCAATGGCAGAAAATACGATCTGCATAGAAGGTGGAGACCCACTACCATTTACCGCTATAGCCTCTCCATAGGCTATCTAACAGCCTCATGACAGGGGTCCAGAACATTTGTAATCATATTTTACAGAGCAAAAGCATTTACAGGCCCATGCAAAGTATAGTAAGTTTTTAGCTGTTTTCCTACTCTCTCCCAGGTGTCTAAAGTTAACAGTGCCTTCTTCTGGAAACCAGGGACACTGTTCTTGTACAAAGGAAAAAATGAATGAATATTGGAATTTTTAACTTTAATTCCTCGTTTAGTTAGTAACTGCAAGATTACTCCTATAAAAAGCTGTCTTTCTTTTGATTCACTGTTACCCATGTCAGAAAATTAAGTCTTATAGAAAAGTCTACCTCAACAAAAGGTTTTACCTCTGCGAGGGGGGTTTTGTTTTTAACCCTAGGATAGCAGGTTTCTTTTCAACCTCTAGAGCACCAGGTTTCTCTAAACCCTTGAACACTTCCCCACTCTTCCTCACCCTGTCTATCTACAGGGGGGTCCGCGGCACCCTGAGTGGGGTCCTAGCCGTCCCGAACACTCAACACTGGGGGAGTACCCGAAAGTACTCCGGGGGAGTGATTAAGTCACTCCGGGGGGAGCAACAGAGAGTGCTCCGGGGGGAGCAACGGAGAGGGCTCCGGGGGGAGCAGCAGAGAGTGCTCCGGGGGGAGCTTTTGCTCCGAGGAACCTACCTTCGAATAGCCTGTTCCGGGCGCCACTTGCCGGGGTCCTGGCCCGGTGGATCCAGGAATTCGAAGGGTGGACGGCGTTGGCGTGGAAAGACTTGTTTGTTTATTAATGTAAGATTAGATTAAGAAACTATAGTGTAATAAGAAGATTAAGTGGAGGAAGAGGGCTGAATAGCTTGGTTTACGCGGAAGGCCAATAAAATTCCAGACAAGGAATCTGCACATCTACGTTGGGCCACCGGCGCCCGCTTGAATATCTAAGGGTGCC